>NC_086445.1:44377138-44664638 GCF_028390025.1 Pseudophryne corroboree
AAGCCAGAACATCGCAGCGGGTGAGTAAGTCCTGAGCTGTGCAGAGACTTTTTGTTTGTGCAGCTCTCTGCACAAGCGATCGCTCCCCTGCACAGCCCTAACACCCTCCCCTGTAGGCGGCGATTACTTGGTCGCAGCAGTGCTAAAAACGGCCTACATGCGACCAGGTCTGAATTAGGCCCTTTAAAAAACAGCTGCCTAAAGCATTTAACAGTGTCTTCATTCCAGCTTGAAACATTCTGCTCTAAGTAGCAATTTATCTGTGGTGCTGGCACATCGCTGCCGACAGTGACATTGACAATCATATTACTGCCGACATAACGTATTTACTGTATTTGTGTATAAATATATGACTGGACCATACTAAAGTTTCTGAAGCAACCTGTCTCCACTATGTGAAGGGTTGTTAACGTTGTGAAACTGTGGCTGCTCTCCTACAAGAACTGGCATTGACAGACAACGTAGATAACTGTAAGAGGAGATTGGCCATTCTCCAAATAAAACAGATCATTCGGGGATACAGGCATTAATAATAATTAGCCAATATTCAGCATGGTATCAGGGAAATGCTCTATGGGAGGTACCTTGCTGTCTTCTTATGATTGATCTCAAGTCTTTGTGGCTGTAGGCCGAGATGAGCGGAATTTCCAGGATTATTCCCAAGAATATTTGCCTCAGTCCACGTTTGGGCTGCAGAATTTTGATGATTTTCCCAGCGGAATATCTCCCTAAGTGTTCCGTATGGTATTTCTCCATTGTTTGCTTATCTGTAGATGAAAGGTTGACCTTGATGGATAGTTCTCCTTTTTTTACACCCAAAGAGCTGTTTATTATTATTATTATTATTATTCTTTGTGTAAATGGCAAGACAAGGGATCCTCAGTGCCCAATTACAGAGTACATAAACAAGTAAGCAAAACAAGAAAACAGTAACTTACAGTTCAAGACAATATAGGACAAGTACAGGGTATATTAACATAGCTTCATCAGCAGACAACGCTGACATACAGTAAGTATCAGGGCGGCAGAAAACCAAGGGATTTGGTAAGGGAGTATGGAGTAGAAGATGAGTTGAGTAAGAGAAGGAAAGGCACACGAGGGAAGAGGGCCCTGCTCGTGGAAGTGACTATAGCTGCTTATCATGGGAGAAACAAAATCTAACACTCTGTCGATTATGAAGGCTGCAGTGGTGGTGTCTGAACTGGACTTGGAAGACAGATAAACATGACACAAGATGAGACATGTCAAATTAGCAATTTCCCCAGAAGACACAAAGAAGAAAGCTTTCTGCGAGGATAGGAGATTGGAGAAAGAGGTAATATAAAACAGGGGCAAGGAACGGGAGACAAGGTGATGGTGAGATAGGCAACCGATGCAAGTGGTGAGTGGGGAGGCTATTGACATAGAATGGGATTTGGTAGGCAAATGTGATGGGTTGAGTTAGGAGAGAGCACTTCCACAAATGTTGGGAAAATTCTAGTCTGGCGGGGCAGGTTACAATGGATGGAAGGAGCGACAATGAGAGTGGAAGCATATGGGAGTATTTCCTGACAAGATTGTAGATGTAGGAGGGGAGGGGATTTGTAGAGGGCTTGATAGGTGAGGGTAAGCAATTTAAATTGTATACTGGAAGCAATGGTCATGACATGTAACAAAGAGAGGTAAGATGGTGCAGAGGAGAGGGTATCATGGTTGGGTAAATGGTTTTTAGAAGGAAAAGTTAGCAATATGTGCTGCCAGGGGTGTGGGATTCGAGGTGATGGACATATGAAGAGAAGGTGGGATGGAATAAAAATTAGGTTACTAGTGCAGTCGGGAGGAAGGGTGTGAGAAAGTGCACAGGGGTAGTGCATGTGAGGGTACTTTGGATGGACTGGCTCAGGGTAATTGAGTGAATGTGGAGGAACTTAAAGGTGAAAGATGAAAACCATGGGACGAGGTTACTACAGCTCATAACGAGGTTACTGTCATAATGATCCTCTATATCTCAATCCCTTATATGTATGGTAAGAACCAATGTCCAGATCCTTGAATTAAGAATGCTGACTTGGGGGAAGAAATAATCTGAGACAACATCTGAACCAACATTTATAATGGGAGGGCTCAACCCTTACCCCCATATGATTGACTGCTATGAATAGTCCTGGATAGTGGCAGCGGAAGCATATGTTTTTGGGGTGCCCAACCCACAACACCCACAGAGCTGACTCATGTGCACCAAAGAGAATTTGACAAACTGCTATTAAGCCAAAGTTGTGATTTGCAGATAGGAGCCAAATGCAGACAATGGCTGACAGGACATTGCTGTGAGCTGGTAATGAAAAGTGGGAATCTATATCAAACCCTTTATCATGATAAAACATATAACGAGCGCTGTAAGTAACTATGCGATCTAAGATTTGTATATGCAAGTGGCACCTGTATGGAAAAATAATTTTTTTATTATAGTGCGGTATGTTTACAGTTCCTTTATGGAGTATGTAGATAGAGCTCAGTCCGTTCCAGTTCTCACTTTGCTAGTGAGGCCCTAGCTGTCCCTACCTCATTCAATTCCGTGCTGCAGACAAGAAGGAGTTGTAATTCCTTGCCACTCCGCTGCGTCCAGCGGAGACGGTTCGCGGCTCGGTGGTAAGTCGCGGCTCGATGACGTCACGCTGCGGCTAGGCGTCTAGGTGTTCGTGCCGGAAAGATGGTGTGCTGTTGCTCTCTGCCTCCAACGCGTTTCGTGCATCCCCGCGCACTTAATCATGGATGGCATGAATGAGGTAGGGACAGCTAGGGCCTCACTAGCAAAGTGAGAACTGGAACGGACTGAGCTCTATCTACATACTCCATAAAGGAGCTGTAAACATACCGCACTATGGCCCTCATTCCGAGTTGTTCGCTCGCTAGCCGCTTTTCACAGCAGTGCAGATGCTAAGCCGCTGCCCTCTGGGAGTGAATCTTAGCTTAGCAGAATTGCGAACGAAAGAATCGCAATATTGCGAAAAGATTTTTCTGTGCAGTTTCTGAGTAGCTCGGGACTTACTCTTCCAGTGCGATCAGTTCAGTTAGTTTCGTTCCTAGTTTGACATCACAAACACGCCCAGCGTTCGTCCAGACACTCCCCCGTTTCTCCAGCCACTCCCGCGTTTTTCCTGAAAACGCCAGCATTTTTTCACACACACCCATAAAACGGCCAGTTTCCGCCCAGAAACACCCACTTCCTGTCAATCACACTCCGATCAGCAGAACGATGAAAAAAACCTCGTAATGCCGTGAGTAAAATACCAAACTTCTTAGCAAATTTACTTCGCGCAGTCGCAGTGCGAACATTGCGCATGCGCAGTTTGCGGAAAATCGCTGCGATGCAATGAAAAAGAACGAGCGAACAACTCGGAATGAGGGCCTATAATCAAAAAATTATTTTTCCATACAGGTGCCACTTGCATATACCAATCTTAGATCACATAGTTACTTATAGCGCTCGTTATATGTTTTATCAGTATTCTTTTTCTAAACAGAGCAGCTTAATCTCATAAGACAGCGCAGTTGTCACATTTTTTAATTAAACCCTTTATCATATCATGACTCAGAGCTTTCCTTGTTTAGTCACCTATCCGAACTTTGAGAGCAATGGTGGTCATTTCCGAGTTGTTCGCTCGCAAGCTGCTTTTAGCAGCTTTGCACACGCTAAGCCGCCGCCTACTGGGAGTGAATCTTAGCTTATCAAAATTGCGAACGAAAGATTAGCAGAATTGCGAATAGACACTTCTTAGCAGTTTCTGAGTAGCTCCAGACTTACTCGGCATCTGCGATCAGTTCAGTGCTTGTCGTTCCTGGTTTGATGTCACAAACACACCCAGCGTTCGCCCAGACACTCCTCCGTTTCTCCAGCCACTCCCGCGTTTTTCCCAGAAACTAGCGTTTTTTTCACACACACCCATAAAACGGCCTGTTTCCGCCCAGAAACACCCACTTCCTGTCAATCACAATACGATCACCAGAACGAAGAAAAAACCTTGTAATGCCGTGAGTAAAATACCTAACTGCATAGCAAATTTACTTGGCGCAGTCGCACTGTGGACATTGCGCATGCGCATTAGCGACTAATCGCTCCGTTGCGAGAAAAAAATAACGAGCGAACAACTCGGAATGACCGCCAATATACCTAGATGTGAGGAAATGAAAGTATTTTTGAAATTACAAAATTACAATAACTCTTCACTGCAGTTGGAGAATGAGCATGATGAGAAAACAGCACTGCAGTAGGATAGACATCCTCAGAGGTCAGAATGAACATTTACTCCTGCCTAATGCTTGGACATGGCCAGATACTTAAAGTATGAAAAACTACCACCAAGCTAAAAGCTGCAGTAGGTGCATTGTACAAAAAGAATCAATGCCAATATCATTGGTAAGGAAACAAAGAAAGCACTGCCGGAGAACCATCCTCAGACAACTAATTGAGAATGAATATGTGTTGTCAACTAAACATCATCAGTCTTTACATTTATTTTTGGACAGCATGATGGCGGTTGGGTGCAAAGAACGTACGCAAAAGGGTCAGTCGAGTTCCCCAGGAAGCAAAACTCAGAACCAGTAACACAGAAGAGGTCCTAACACCAAATTTGAGACTTTTTGCACATGCTCCAGCACCCTGCTCACCCTCAAAAGACCAGAATTGGGTCCGCAACCTGTGAGGCCCCCAAAGATTTGTTCTTTCTCCTGCTCTCTTACAAGAAATACCTTTGCAACAAATTTAAAGTGCAAGCTGTCATTATCAGCTAATATTTTCAAAAATGTCATGGTAAATTTCAGGCCAGCCACTGCTATGGCCACCAACCATCACAACAGAGAGGATAAGTACAGCAGAAGTCATCCTAGAGCACTCTCCATTAACACACACATAGCACAAGATGTTAAAGATTGTTGAATCTGTGTCATTTCTGGCTTGTGCAGACATGACAAGTACTGTACCTAGCGGGTCATTCCGACCCGTTCGCTCGCTGCATTTTAACGCAGAAGAGCGAATGGGTCCCTGTTGCGCATGCGCCGGCGCCGTAGTGCGCCTGCACATGCGGGACGGCTGAAGGCCGTAGCAGGACAGCGATCGCCTCTGCCTGATTGACAGGCAGAGGCGATCGATGGGTGGGAGGGGGCGAAACGGCGGGCCGCAGCGGCTGCGTGACGTCATACGCAGCCGCTGCGGGCCAGGGAGCGAGGAGTAGCTCCCGTCCAGCACGCTAAAGCTGCGCTGGTCGAACGCTACTCCTGAAGTGCAAAGGCATCGCCGCTGTGCGATGCCTTTGCACTTCTGCGAGGGGGGAGGCACTGAGATGCGGGGCGGACTAGCCCCGTGCTGGGCGTCCCCCCGCATGTCAGGAAAGATGATCGTAGTTGTGCTAAATTTAGCACAGCTACAATCACCTCGGAATGACCCCTCTAGTCACTATTATTTTTTACACAAAGGCGCACCCACTATACGCCAACACACACACAAAATATATATATTTTCACTCTCTGTGATGTGTTGCTTGCAGATTCGACTTGGGATCCTATGAATTTCAGCAAATCAGTTGGAACAAATCAAAGCAGTTTGTGCTTTGCAAGTAAAATTGCAAAATTTGGTGCAAATTTGCAGCAAAGAGAATTTCATAGCCTTCATATGACACTATTGTACAGAACAGCACAAACTGCTGTATTCTGGTGTATTTAGTGTAGCACACTACAGAACAAGGTAGCGGCTTATTGGAATATCCTGGAGGACTGAAGGAACCATGAGAGAATGTGTAAATCAGGCTCTGTAAAATGGGGCTTTAATTTGTGTAGAATAAGTGTTGAAATACAGATTTGTAGCCTTGCACATTTGCAGTAGTCTGTGCTTTGAAGGCCCAACGTTAAAAAATGAAATACTCTGTGCTCAGACACAAATTGGTGGCCATCGATGTCAAGCGGTGGGATGGAAAAGATTATAATAACCACCTTCAGGGCGGGATGTATTGACATACATCGCCGCACCTCGCCGGTTACCGCAGCGATGTTGATCGCGTATGTACTAACATATGCGATCAACATCGCGATGCGGTGACGGAGGCCCCCAGCGATACCTGTTAGGTGGTCTGCGGGGGGTCTCCGTCACCTCCATGGGGTCCCCACACAGGCTAGATGCCGGGAAGCAGCAGCAGGCTGCCCCCGGCGCCTCCTCCTCCCCCCTGCAGCCAGAAGGACGTCCGGCTGCGTTGCTAGGGGGAGGAGGAGATTACCTTCCGGGTCCGGGGCATCATGGAGGAAGGTAAGCTGGGGGGGGAGGGGGGTCGGCGTCTGCGGCGGTGTCGACGGTGTCGGCGGGTTGCGGCAGTCGGCGAAAAGAAGCCCATAGGCTTCTATAGGGTATCGCCATCTCATCCAGAGATGGCGATACCCTGGACGCCGAAAACGCGGCGGTAGGGTGTTAGTAAATATGAATATGCGGTAAAAACCCCGTTTTCGGGGGTTTTACCGCATTTTTGCTTTAGTACATCCCGCCCTCACTGTGTTGTGACGATGAAAGGTGAGATGTATACCACAGCAGTGACAGTACGCTCTTCCGCCATTCCTGTGGTCACAGAGCCCCATGAACTGCAATCACAGCGCTGCACCAGATCCTAATAAACAACAGCCACGCTATCAAGATGGGATCCCCGCGGGAGAGCGCAAACTGAGAATGCACGGTCTGCGCACAGTATGGCAAAATGCCCAGATTCAAAATGACACAGTAAAGGTGATAGTTCTAATGGTTTGCACTTTGCTGTCTGATGGCGAGAGCCAATAATTCTTTGCATATTGAGGAAATAAATCAAGTTGGTCTTTTTTCCAAACGCAGCCATCTATTATGTTTCTGCTGTGCTATCAGACGCCCTCGCCGATGACATCACCGTTAATATGTTGTTTTGCTCGCAAGAAGCATCCAATTCTTCATTAATACCACATGCCTCTGGTTAGAGGGAGACGTTTGGAATCCTTGCATGATGAAATGCAGACCATTACGCACAAGCTGTAAAGGTACAGTCCAATGCTACTACTATATTTATTGGCGCTTAGGTTAGCATTGGTCTAGGTGACTTAAAATGCAAATAGAATGTGCCTAATTATGAGAGCCAGTTGTAATACTCACAAATGCAAAAATAAAGCAAAAGAGAATCATTAGTACATATATTTTTCAAAAGAATAAGGGATCTTGAAGATTTCCTACATTACATGTGGCACTTTTATGTTTTTGAAGATTTCCTGTGCAGTGCAACAGGAAGCGGCGAAACGCGTCCTGATAAAAATATTGTATATTAGCTGAGCGGGTGCAAAAAGTATTTTAGCTGAATAATGACGGTTATGTGCCCCTCAGTACAAGAAGGAACACATCTATAAATTAACCATTTCCACCCCTTTATCTCTGCATTGTGTATATAAACCTATGAGCTCCTTTCTGCACAAATCTCCAGAGGGGGATCTGAAAAATTCCTCTCCCCTCCTCTTGGGGCTTCCCCTTGTACACCTGAGTCATAAACCCTGAAGTCCTTACAATGCAAAGGACAGTTCTTAGCGGAAGAGCGGAAATATTCACAATTATTCATGCATACTGTATGGTGTTAATACAATGGCGCACATTTATCAAGCCTTGGAGAGTGATAAATTGCACGGTGATAGAGTACCGACCAATCAGCTCCTGTAGCTTGGCAGATAGGAGCTGTTTGGTTGGTACGTGATCACCGTGCAATTTATCACTCTCCATGGCTTGATATATGTGCGCGTTATCACTCTCCAAGGCTTGATAAATCTGGGGCAATATATATCGCATACAATATATGATGCATGATACATCGCGCCCTGTGTCTTGATAGCGCCCCCCCACTATGTGAAATATCTGTAAATAGTATAAATGTGAGCCAAGCCAAGCATTCTATAGTCACGACCCTACAGCATTCGGTAAAGAACTTTGAGGAGTTTATTATCATTGCAGAACAGAATGCAGTGTGAGAGAAATGGGGAAATACAGTGAGATAGAGATTGGTTGATCTGTATGTCGCATTGTGTATGTTTCCCACATAGACAGGAGAGATCCATAATTAATGTGAGAGAACAGTGCCGACATCTCCGTCCACCGTATATCATCGCTGTCAGCGCGGACAGCATAACCGCCCCGTCATAAAGGTCATTTTATCTCTATCCGGCCCTGTTTCCTGCGCAGTCTTCTCGCCTTATGTTCTGGAACTTGGGAAAACTCCTCTGGCGGGGATGAGGCCCTTGGTGAACAGCGTATTATTATGAGCCTAATTCAGTAAGGATTGCATTACTTCTGTAAGTATGCTGGGGGCCCACCCAACGTAGGGCAAGCCCCGCCTCCTCCCCCCCTTCTGTTAGCAGAAATTAAGGATGCCTCCTGCCGGCGCATATTAGCTGCACCCGCAGGCCGCCTGCCGCCGTGTTACCTATCGCGGCAGCTGCATGTGACGTCACACCGCCGTGATCACGCTCCGACCACACCCCGTTCGCGTCATACCCCCCTGTTTGCCGGCCTCCGTCCCCGCAGTGCTCCGTCTCCATCCTGGAAACAGAGCGTTGCCGCCCCACAACCACCTCTGTCTGATTGACAGGCAGAGGCAATCGCATTTTCTGCTCCATCCCCCGCAAAGAATTTTGGCACATGCGCAGGACGGGCGCTGCGCTGGCTCCCGCATCTCTTTCTCATTTTTTGCAGTTGGATCGCACACTGCGATCCGACCTGACAGAGGTGGTCATTCCGAGTTGATCGCTAGCTGCATTCGTTCGCTGTGCAGCGATGAGGCAAAAAAATGGCACTTCTGCGCATGCGTATGCGGCGCAATACGCACGCGCATCGTACTATTACAACGAACTATGTAGTTTCACACAGGGTCTAGCGAAGCTTTTCAGTCGCACTGTTTGCCGCTTTTGCCGCAGAGTGATTGACAGGAAGTGGGCGTTTCTGGGTGTCAACTGACCGTTTTCAGGGAGTGTGTGGAAAAACGCAGGCGTGCCGGGAAAAACGCAGGGCATGGCTGGGAGAACGCAGGGCGTGTTTGAGATGTCAAATCAGGAACTGAACAGTCTGAAGTGATCGCAAGCGCTGAGTAGGTCTGAAGCTACTCTAAAACTGCACAAAAAAAGTTTGCCGCAGCTCTGCGATCCTTTTGTTCGCACTTCTGCTAAGCTAATATACACTCCCAGTGGGAGGCGGCATAGCATTTTCACGGCTGCTAAAAACTGCTAGCGAGCGATCAACTCGGAATGACCCCCCTAGCCCCATTGATAGTAAGCAGAGTTGTATAAGAGAATCAAGTTAATGGTTTATCCGCTGCCACAATTGCTATCCTGGAGTAAGAGTCTGGCTGCCGTATAGATGTACAGAGAGGTACGTAGGAACAAGCGTCTGCCATATGCGGTGTTTTACGTACTGTATCATTCCTGGCTCGCCCCGGGGTCTGCTCTTGCTCTCACCCTGTTATTATTTAGTGAAGGAGACTCCGTTTGGATGATCATTTCCCTCTTTTCACTGCGCTCGGTCCTGTCTGCCTTCCATTTCCACCATCTGCTGATCTCATTTGCCATTTCATTAAATCTGTTGGTGAAAAACAGCAGAATATGAGACATCGCTTAATGTAAAAAAAGGAGCTTTTTATTTTTTTTCTGTAAAAATGTTTTGATAAATCACCTGGTAATTGGCCTCTTGTCTAAACAAAGAAAGTGAGGCCAGAGTAAGACGCCAAGCTGTATTCTTATTGTTGTGTTGTGTTTCTTCTTTCTTTACGGGAAGAAAAACAGATAGACCACAATTAGGTTAGATCAAGCACACCGTAAGCATCCAACTGTGCCGCACTGCCGCACAATGCTGCGTCACTGTGATCCAGTGACTAAGAGGTCGGAGTGGACAGAGCCAAAGAGCCAATCAGCTCCCAACTGTCATTTTTCAAACACAGCCTGTGACATGGCAATTGGGAGCTGATTGGCTGGTACTTTTTCTCCGCCCAAGGCTAAGTAAATAGACCCCTTAAACTTTGCAGGCTTCTTAACCACTTGCCTGGCTTGGTCGCATCAGATGCAACCAGCCAGAAACACCAATCTTCAGGGGTCTCACTAACCACTGTGAATCAGGTAGCCTGGTGGCCCCCTGCCATGTGGCTGCAGTGATCAGGAGCCACCAAGGAAATGTGACAGAAACAGCCCTTACCTTGCTGTGTATACCGGGCAGCGGCAGAAAAATCTAAAGCCACCATGGTCACGATGGTCCGATCATCGATTGTCTGATACTGTATATTAGCCACCAGTGGCGGATTCGGGAAGGGGAGGAGGCACCAAGGCACGTGCATCCACTGTCGTTTAGGAGGTTGTTTTTTTTTGTTATGTATTAAATGAAAGGAGAAGGGGAAAGTGATGCAGCAGCACCGTCAGTGGCATCCAGGTGGGTGAGAGGGGTAGGTGTAATCAGGTGCATGAGTGATCACTGCTGCTAGAGCCAGGGAAGGGTGTATTTTAGAGATGAGCGCCTGAAATTTTTCGGGTTTTGTGTTTTGGTTTTGGGTTCGGTTCCGCGGCCGTGTTTTGGGTTCGACCGCGTTTTGGCAAAACCTCACCGAATTTTTTTTGTCGGATTCGGGTGTGTTTTGGATTCGGGTGTTTTTTTCAAAAAACACTAAAAAACAGCTTAAATCATTGAATTTGCGGTCATTTTGATCCCATAGTATTATTAACCTCAATAACCATAATTTATACTCATTTTCAGTCTATTCTGAACACCTCACACCTCACAATATTATTTTTAGTCCTAAAATTTGCACCGAGGTCGCTGTGTGACTAAGATAAGCGACCCAAGTGGCCGACACAAACACCTGGCCCATCTAGGAGTGGCACTGCAGTGTCACGCAGGATGGCCCTTCAAAAAAATACTCCCCAAACAGCACATGACGCAAAGAAAAAAAGAGGCGCAATGAGGTAGCTGACTGTGTGAGTAAGACTAGCGACCCTAGTGGCCGACACAAACACCGGGCCCATCTAGGAGTGGCACTGCAGTGTCACGCAGGATGTCCCTTCCAAAAAACCCTCCCCAAACAGCACATGACGCAAAGAAAAAAAGAGGCGCAATGAGGTAGCTGACTGTGTGAGTAAGACTAGCGACCCTAGTGGCCGACACAAACACCGGGCCCATCTAGGAGTGGCACTGCAGTGTCACGCAGGATGGCCCTTCCAAAAAACCCTCCCCAAACAGCACATGACGCAAAGAAAAAGAAAAGAAAAAAGAGGTGCAAGATGGAATTGTCCTTGGGCCCTCCCACCCTTATGTTGTATAAACAAAACAGGACATGCACACTTTAACCAACCCATCATTTCAGTGACAGGGTCTGCCACACGACTGTGACTGATATGACGGGTTGGTTTGGACCCCCCCCAAAAAAGAATCAATTAATCTCTCCTTGCACAAACTGGCTCTACAGAGGCAAGATGTCCACCTCATCATCACCCTCCGATATATCACCGTGTACATCCCCCTCCTCACAGATTATCAATTCGTCCCCACTGGAATCCACCATCTCAGCTCCCTGTGTACTTTGTGGAGGCAATTGCTGCTGGTCAATGTCTCCGCGGAGGAATTGATTATAATTCATTTTAATGAACATCATCTTCTCCACATTTTCTGGATGTAACCTCGTACGCCGATTGCTGACAAGGTGAGCGGCGGCACTAAACACTCTTTCGGAGTACACACTTGTGGGAGGGCAACTTAGGTAGAATAAAGCCAGTTTGTGCAAGGGCCTCCAAATTGCCTCTTTTTCCTGCCAGTATAAGTACGGACTGTGTGACGTGCCTACTTGGATGCGGTCACTCATATAATCCTCCACCATTCTATCAATGTTGAGAGAATCATATGCAGTGACAGTAGACGACATGTCCGTAATCGTTGTCAGGTCCTTCAGTCCGGACCAGATGTCAGCATCAGCAGTCGCTCCAGACTGCCCTGCATCACCGCCAGCGGGTGGGCTCGGAATTCTGAGCCTTTTCCTCGCACCCCCAGTAGCGGGAGAATGTGAAGGAGGAGATGTTGACAGGTCGCGTTCCGCTTGACTTGACAATTTTGTCACCAGCAGGTCTTTCAACCCCAGCAGACTTGTGTCTGCCGGAAAGAGAGATCCAAGGTAGGCTTTAAATCTAGGATCGAGCACGGTGGCCAAAATGTAGTGCTCTGATTTCAACAGATTGACCACCCGTGAATCCTTGTTAAGCGAATTAAGGGCTCCATCCACAAGTCCCACATGCCTAGCGGAATCGCTCCGTGTTAGCTCCTCCTTCAAAGTCTCCAGCTTCTTCTGCAAAAGCCTGATGAGGGGAATGACCTGACTCAGGCTGGCAGTGTCTGAACTGACTTCACGTGTGGCAAGTTCAAAGGGCATCAGAACCTTGCACAACGTTGAAATCATTCTCCACTGCGCTTGAGACAGGTGCATTCCACCTACTATATCGTGCTCAATTGTATAGGCTTGAATGGCCTTTTGCTGCTCCTCCAACCTCTGAAGCATATAGAGGGTTGAATTCCACCTCGTTACCACTTCTTGCTTCAGATGATGGCAGGGCAGGTTCAGTAGTTTTTGGTGGTGCTCCAGTCTTCTGTACGTGGTGCCTGTACGCCGAAAGTGTCCCGCAATTCTTCTGGCCACCGACAGCATCTCTTGCACGCCCCTGTCGTTTTTTTAAAAATTCTGCACCACCAAATTCAAGGTATGTGCAAAACATGGGACGTGCTGGAATTTGCCCATATTTAATGCACACACAATATTGCTGGCGTTGTCCGATGCCACAAATCCACAGGAGAGTCCAATTGGGGTAAGCCATTCCGCGATGATCTTCCTCAGTTGCCGTAAGAGGTTTTCAGCTGTGTGCGTATTCTGGAAAGCGGTGATACAAAGCGTAGCCTGCCTAGGAAAGAGTTGGCGTTTGCGAGATGCTGCTACTGGTGCCGCCGCTGCTGTTCTTGCGGCGGGAGTCCATACATCTACCCAGTGGGCTGTCACAGTCATATAGTCCTGACCCTGCCCTGCTCCACTTGTCCACATGTCCGTGGTTAAGTGGACATTGGGTACAACTGCATTTTTTAGGACACTGGTGAGTCTTTTTCTGACGTCCGTGTACATTCTCGGTATCGCCTGCCTAGAGAAGTGGAACCTAGATGGTATTTGGTAACGGGGGCACACTGCCTCAATAAATTGTCTAGTTCCCTGTGAACTAACGGCGGATACCGGACGCACGTCTAACACCAACATAGTTGTCAAGGCCTCAGTTATCCGCTTTGCAGCAGGATGACTGCTGTGATATTTCATCTTCCTCGCAAAGGACTGTTGAACAGTCAATTGCTTACTGGAAGTAGTACAAGTGGGCTTACGACTTCCCCTCTGGGATGACCATCGACTCCCAGCAGCAACAACAGCAGCGCCAGCAGCAGTAGGCGTTACACGCAAGGATGCATCGGAGGAATCCCAGGCAGGAGAGGACTCGTCAGAATTGCCAGTGACATTGCCTGCAGGACTATTGGCATTCCTGGGGAAGGAGGAAATTGACACTGAGGGAGTTGGTGGGGTGGTTTGCGTGAGCTTGGTTACAAGAGGAAGGGATTTACTGGTCAGTGGACTGCTTCCGCTGTCACCCAAAGTTTTTGAACTTGTCACTGACTTATTATGAATGCGCTGCAGGTGACGTATAAGGGAGGATGTTCCGAGGTGGTTAACGTCCTTACCCCTACTTATTACAGCTTGACAAAGGGAACACACGGCTTGACACCTGTTGTCCGCATTTCTGGTGAAATACTTCCACACCGAAGAGCTGATTTTTTTGGTATTTTCACCAGGCATGTCAACGGCCATATTCCTACCACGGACAACAGGTGTCTCCCCGGGTGCCTGACTTAAACAAACCACCTCACCATCAGAATCCTCCTGGTCAATTTCCTCCCCAGCGCCAGCAACACCCATATCCTCCTCATCCTGGTGTACTTCAACACTGACATCTTCAATCTGACTATCAGGAACTGGACTGCGGGTGCTCCTTCCATCACTTGCAGGGGGCGTGCAAATGGTGGAAGGCGCATGCTCTTCACGTCCAGTGTTGGGAAGGTCAGGCATCGCAACCGACACAATTGGAGTCGGACTCTCCTTGTGGATTTGGGATTTCGAAGAACGCACAGTTCTTTGCGGTGCTACTGCTTTTGCCAGCTTTAGTCTTTTCATTTTTCTAGCGAGAGGCTGAGTGCTTCCATCCTCATGTGAAGCTGAACCACTAGCCATGAACATAGGCCAGGGCCTCAGCCGTTCCTTGCCACTCCGTGTGGTAAATGGCATATTGGCAAGTTTACGCTTCTCCTCCGACAATTTTATTTTAGGTTTTGGAGTCCTTTTTTTACTGATATTTGGTGTTTTGGATTTGACATGCTCTGTACTATGACATTGGGCATCGGCCTTGGCAGACGACGTTGCTGGAATTTCATCGTCTCGGCCATGACTAGTGGCAGCAGCTTCAGCACGAGGTGGAAGTGGATCTTGATCTTTCCCTAATTTTGGAACCTCAACATTTTTGTTCTCCATATTTTAATAGGCACAACTAAAAGGCACCTCAGGTAAACAATGGAGATGGATGGATTGGATACTAGTATACAATTATGGACGGGCTGCCGAGTGCCGACACAGAGGTAGCCACAGCCGTGAACTACCGCACTGTACTGTGTCTGCTGCTAATATATAGACTGGTTGATAAAGAGATAGTATACTCGTAACTAGTATGTATGTATAAAGAAAGAAAAAAAAACCACGGTTAGGTGGTATATACAATTATGGACGGGCTGCCGAGTGCCGACACAGAGGTAGCCACAGCCGTGAACTACCGCACTGTACTGTGTCTGCTGCTAATATAGACTGGTTGATAAAGAGATAGTATACTCGTAACTAGTATGACTATAAAGAAAGAAAAAAAAACCACGGTTAGGTGGTATATACAATTATGGACGGGCTGCCGAGTGCCGACACAGAGGTAGCCACAGCCGTGAACTACCGCACTGTACTGTGTCTGCTGCTAATATATAGACTGGTTGATAAAGAGATAGTATACTCGTAACTAGTATGTATGTATAAAGAAAGAAAAAAAAACCACGGTTAGGTGGTATATACAATTATGGACGGGCTGCCGAGTGCCGACACAGAGGTAGCCACAGCCGTGAACTACCGCACTGTACTGTGTCTGCTGCTAATATAGACTGGTTGATAAAGAGATAGTATACTCGTAACTAGTATGTATGTATAAAGAAAGGAAAAAAAACCACGGTTAGGTGGTATATACAATTATGGACGGGCTGCCGAGTGCCGACACAGAGGTAGCCACAGCCGTGAACTACCGCACTGTACTGTGTCTGCTGCTAATATATAGACTGGTTGATAAAGAGATAGTATACTCGTAACTAGTATGTATGTATAAAGAAAGAAAAAAAAACCACGGTTAGGTGGTATATACAATTATGGACGGGCTGCCGAGTGCCGACACAGAGGTAGCCACAGCCGTGAACTACCGCACTGTACTGTGTCTGCTGCTAATATATAGACTGGTTGATAAAGAGATAGTATACTCGTAACTAGTATGTATGTATAAAGAAAGAAAAAAAAACCACGGTTAGGTGGTATATACAATTATGGACGGGCTGCCGAGTGCCGACACAGAGGTAGCCACAGCCGTGAACTACCGCACTGTACTGTGTCTGCTGCTAATATAGACTGGTTGATAAAGAGATAGTATACTCGTAACTAGTATGTATGTATAAAGAAAGAAAAAAAAACCACGGTTAGGTGGTATATACAATTATGGACGGGCTGCCGAGTGCCGACACAGAGGTAGCCACAGCCGTGAACTACCGCACTGTACTGTGTCTGCTGCTAATATATAGACTGGTTGATAAAGAGATAGTATACTCGTAACTAGTATGTATGTATAAAGAAAGAAAAAAAACCACGGTTAGGTGGTATATACAATTATGGATGGACGGGCTGCCGAGTGCCGACACAGAGGTAGCCACAGCCGTGAACTACCGCACTGTACTGTGTCTGCTGCTAATATATAGACTGGTTGATAAAGAGATAGTATACTCGTAACTAGTATGTATGTATAAAGAAAGAAAAAAAAACCACGGTTAGGTGGTATATACAATTATGGACGGGCTGCCGAGTGCCGACACAGAGGTAGCCACAGCCGTGAACTACCGCACTGTACTGTGTCTGCTGCTAATATAGACTGGTTGATAAAGAGATAGTATACTCGTAACTAGTATGTATGTATAAAGAAAGAAAAAAAAACCACGGTTAGGTGGTATATACAATTATGGACGGGCTGCCGAGTGCCGACACAGAGGTAGCCACAGCCGTGAACTACCGCACTGTACTGTGTCTGCTGCTAATATAGACTGGTTGATAAAGAGATAGTATACTCGTAACTAGTATGACTATAAAGAAAGAAAAAAAACCACGGTTAGGTGGTATATACAATTATGGACGGGCTGCCGAGTGCCGACACAGAGGTAGCCACAGCCGTGAACTACCGCACTGTACTGTGTCTGCTGCTAATATAGACTGGTTGATAAAGAGATAGTATACTACTAATATTATTGTTAGGGTCTCCTGCCCTGTGCTGCCACGTCGTCATGGCAACCGGGAGACAAGTGCTAGTGGAGTAACCTGAGCGCAGCTGATACTCCGGTTCGGGTCTTTTGCTGTGCAGTGGTTATAGGCTCTGTGCACGGCAGGGGATCCGGTGCTGGTTTTTGTGCTCACAGTCTGTGAGGTCTGAGTGGGGCGTGGACAGCACCTGCTTTATAAGGCCTCTTTTCAGGGTAAGCAGATGCTGCTGAATCTTTGTTGGTTAGTCAGTTTCTGAAAGTTAGCCAGTACTGTGTAGCTTTGTATTTGTTTGTTGCTTACTGCAAATAGGCCTGGGGATTTGGTATTACACTCTGCCAATCCAGACCTAGCAGTAAGACTGGAGTCAGTCGTTTAGCTTGCTGGGGTTCTGTTACTACTCTGTGAACTTAGCAAGTTTGCGGCTGTATTCTAAGACTTGCCTGTCTAATCCTGTCTCACTGTGCTAGGTGTCAGGGGTCAGTTTAGTGGCAGTAAGCTAAAACCTGTGCACTGCAAGTGAGAAATAGGATTGTGGAGACTCTCCTTGTGTCTATCATTCCATCTCTGACCAAGGAGTTTACTGCCACACCCGTTGGTAACCCTTTAGGGTTTTGCTGTTGCCCTTAGCAACAGCATTTCGGGTTCTCTACGTATTAAAACACAACATCTTGCTTTTTCCATCTGTGCAGTTCTAATACAAGGGAGATACCCAGTTCCTTAGCCTCTGGGCTTCTCTGTTCACTTTGTGTGTATTTTGTTACCCTATTACCTTCTGTGTACGTTATGTCATATTCCCCAGTTTGTCTGTGAGTCCATTTGTTTTGCATAACAGTTCAAACACCAGTACATTCCTGCAGACACTGGAGTGCATAACAGTTCTGACACCAGTACTTTCCTGCAGGCACTGGTGTGCATAACATATTCAGCAGCCTAATACTCCTGTTGAAATTTTGTGGGAATATGGAGCATACCCCTCAAAATACGTTGCAACAGGTGGTCGATCAGGTGCAGGTCCTGACTCGACAATTTAATGATTTGTCCATTAAAATGCACACCTCCCAGGCTGCTGGCGGAGCTCCCGCAGCAGCAGCACCTGCAGGGGTTAAGGAGCCGAAAGTAAATCTCCCGGATCGTTTTTCTGGAGATCGCTCGCAGTTCTTTTGTTTCAAGGAGAGCTGCAAGCTATACTTCCGGCTTAGGCCTCAGTCTTCTGGGTCGGAGATTCAGCGGGTGGGCATAGTGATTTCCTTGCTACAAGGAGACCCACAGGTCTGGGCATATGGGTTGCAGCCTGACTGTCCGTCGCTTAAAAGTGTTGATGCTTTTTTTACGGCACTGGGCATGTTGTATGATGACCCTGACAAGACGGCCTCAGCCGAGGCTCAGATTTCGATCCTTAAGCAAGGGCGAAGGCCAGTTGAGGTTTACTGTACGGAGTTTCGGAGGTTGGCCCATGATACCCAGTGGAATGACCCAGCCCTGAGACACCAGTACCGAAGAGGTCTTTCTAACCAGATAAAGGACCAACTGGTACAATATCCCTTGCCTGATAGCTTGGATCAGCTCATGCAGTTATCCATCCGGGTGGATAGACGGCTGAGAGAGCGTAGGCTTGAAAGGGAGACTGAGATTTCCTTCCTTCCCAAGGGAACCTCAGACTCTGAGGAATTTTCTGAGGAGCCTATGCAGATTGGGGCTACCCGCCTCTCCTCGCGTGAGAAGACGCGGAGGAGACAGCAGGGGTTGTGTTTGTACTGTGGGAATAAAGGTCATGTGGTAGTATCATGCCCAGAAAAGCCGGAAAACTTCAGGGCCTGAGGGTGATGGGAAATATCCTGTCAGGCCAGAAGTCAGAATTTCCCAAGAAGACTTTTATCATTCCGGTGACCTTGAAGATCCTCGGTCAAACTGTCAAGACTGAGGCCTTTGTGGACAGTGGGGCCGACGGGGTTTTTATGGACCGCCAATTCGCCCTGAAACACTCTGTTCCCTTAGTACCCTTGGCATCGGAAATTGAGATTTGTGGGTTAAACGGGGAACCATTATCCCAAGGTAAAATTACCTCTTGCACTAGCCAGATTTCTTTGTTTATTGGAGCCACACACTCTGAAAAATTGTCCTTTTATGTGACTGTCTGTACTTTTGCCCCATTGGTGTTGGGTTTACCCTGGTTAAGGGCCCACAATCCTCAATTTGACTGGGTCTCTGGGGAGATTCTTAGTTGGGGTACTGATTGTTTCAGGAGTTGCTTGAGCCTTCCAGTCAGGCTCTCGCAGCTAAGTTTGCCAGGATTGCCAGGGTGTTATGCAGATTTTGCGGACGTGTTCTCCAAAAAAGTTGCAGAGGTACTACCTCCCCATCGCCCCTATGACTGTGCCATTGATTTGTTGCCAAATGCTAAGCTTCCCAAGAGCAGGTTGTACTCCCTGTCACGTCCTGAGACTCAGGCTATGGCAGAGTACATTCAGGAGAACTTGGCTAAGGGATTTATCAGACCTTCACAGTCTCCAGTTGGGTCGGGGTTCTTCTTCGTGGGTAAAAAGGACGGTTCGTTGCGACCCTGCATCGACTTCAGGGAATTGAACCGTATCACGATTAAAAACTCATACCCACTGCCTCTCATTTCGGTCTTGTTTGACCAGCTTCGTACTGCCACCATTTTTTCTAAGATTGACCTACGCGGTGCGTACAATCTAATCCGAACAAGAGAGGGGGATGAATGGAAGACTGCCTTTAATACCCACTCAGGGCATTATGAATATTTGGTGATGCCTTTTGGGCTCTGTAATGCCCCGGCAGTCTTCCAGGATTTCATGAATGATGTGCTCAGGGAATATTTGGATAGATTCTTAGTTGTATACTTAGATGACATCCTAATCTTCTCCCATTCCCTGGAGGAACATCGGAAGCATGTACGCTTAGTCCTCCAGAAACTCAGAGACCACCGGCTTGGGGCGAAGCTGGAGAAGTGCGAATTTGAAGTTCAGCAAATCGCATTTCTAGGATATATTATCTCCCCAGAAGGTTTCCAAATGGAGGGTTCCAAGGTACAGGCAGTCCTGGATTGGGTGCAGCCCACTAGTTTGAAGGCGCTTCAGCGTTTCCTGGGCTTTGCAAATTTTTATAGACGATTTATCGCTGGATTTTCGTCTATAGTGGCGCCCTTGGTGGCACTCACTAAGAAAGGGGCGGATGTTGCTCACTGGTCTTGTGAGGCTAAAGCGGCTTTTGCCCGTCTCAAAAGGGCATTTGTTTCGGCCAAGGTGCTGCGACACCCAGATCCAGAGCGTCCTTTTGTGGTGGAGGTGGATGCCTCTGAGATGGGTATTGGGGCAGTGCTTTCTCAGATGGGAGTGTCTGATAATCGCCTTCATCCCTGTGCTTACTTTTCCCGTAAATTTTCGCCTGCCGAGATGAATTATGACGTGGGTAACCGGGAATTGTTGGCTATTAAGGATGCACTCGAGGAGTGGAGACACTGGCTTGAGGGGGCTAAGTTTGTGGTCTCAATTCTCACTGACCATAAGAATCTGGCATATTTAGAGTCAGCGAAGCGTCTCAATGCCAGGCAGGCACGATGGGCTTTGTTTTTTGCTCGCTTTAATTTTTTGATAACATATCGCCCTGGGTCAAAAAACATCAAGGCTGATGCGCTCTCGCGGAGTTTTGCTCCAATCCAGGAGACCACCGAGGAGCCGTTGCCCATTGTTTCCCCATCATGTATTAAAGTGGGCATTACCCAGGACCTCTTATCATTAGTCCTTAGAGCACAGGAGCAGGCTCCTCCAGACCTTCCGGTAGGTCTTTTGTTTGTGCCTCCTAGGTTAAGACAGCGAGTGTTCCTGGAATTCCATGCCAAGAAGTCGGCAGGTCACCCGGGTATTGCCAGAACTCGGGAGTTGCTATCTAGGGCGGTGTGGTGGCCCTCGGTGGCTAAGGATGTGGATCAGTGGGTTCGGGCATGTGACATCTGTGCCCGAAATAAGACTCCTAGAGGGGTTCCTGTTGGCCCATTACATCCACTCTCTATCCCATCTAAGCCATGGACCCACATTTCAATGGATTTTGTGGTGGACTTGCCCAAATCCTCGGGGATGACAGCCATCTGGGTTGTCGTTGACAGGTTTTCGAAGATGGCGCACTTCGTTCCACTGGTTGGGCTGCCATCAGCCAGACGCCTGTCTGAATTATTTATGCTGCATGTTGTGCGTCTCCACGGGTTGCCACTTGATGTGGTCTCTGACCGCGGATCCCAGTTTGTGGCCAAATTCTGGAGGGCATTTTGTTCCGATCTCCAGATTTCTGTCAGCTTGTCGTCAGGCTACCATCCGCAGTCTAATGGGCAGACTGAAAGGGTGAACCAGTCCTTGGAGCAGTTCCTCAGGTGTTATGTCTCCAAGTGTCAGACTGACTGGGTTGCTCATCTGTCCATGGCGGAGTTTGCCTATAACAACGCGGCTCACTCTGCTACAGGGATCTCTCCCTTCCTTTGTGTGTATGGGCATCATCCTAAGGCCAATTCTTTTGACCCCCTGGACTCCACGCCTGGTGGTTCCTCTGTGGTTTCGGTCCTTAGAGGTATTTGGCGGAAAGTGAAGAAAGCCCTTGTGTCTGTGTCATTAGTGACCAAAAGGGTTTTTGATAAGCGGAAAAGACCCTGCAGCTTCAAATTAGGAGACTTCGTCTGGTTGTCTACCAAGAATTTGAAGTTGAGACAGCCATCTCATAAGTTAGGGCCCCGGTTCATCGGCCCTTATAAGATCACCAGGGTTATCAATCCGGTGGCATTTCAGTTAGATCTGCCCCGTTCTTTGGGTATCAATAAAACATTTCATTGTTCCCTTTTAAAACGGGCGATTAGTAATCCTTCTTCCAGTGGAAGACCTTCCCCTCTTCTGATACGTGGCCAGAGGGAGTTTGTTGTTGAAAGGATTCTTGACTCCAAGGTGGTTCGGGGTCGGCTGTCATTTTTGGTGCACTGGAAGGGGTATGGCCCGGAGGAGCGGTCGTGGGTGCGCAGTTGTGATCTTCATGCCCCCAGACTGATACGCTCTTTCTTCTCGCAGTTCCCCGATAAACCCGGTGGTAGGGGTTCTTTGACCCCTCGTCAGAGGGGGGGTACTGTTAGGGTCTCCTGCCCTGTGCTGCCACGTCGTCATGGCAACCGGGAGACAAGTGCTAGTGGAGTAACCTGAGCGCAGCTGATACTCCGGTTCGGGTCTTTTGCTGTGCAGTGGTTATAGGCTCTGTGCACGGCAGGGGATCCGGTGCTGGTTTTTGTGCTCACAGTCTGTGAGGTCTGAGTGGGGCGTGGACAGCACCTGCTTTATAAGGCCTCTTTTCAGGGTAAGCAGATGCTGCTGAATCTTTGTTGGTTAGTCAGTTTCTGAAAGTTAGCCAGTACTGTGTAGCTTTGTATTTGTTTGTTGCTTACTGCAAATAGGCCTGGGGATTTGGTATTACACTCTGCCAATCCAGACCTAGCAGTAAGACTGGAGTCAGTCGTTTAGCTTGCTGGGGTTCTGTTACTACTCTGTGAACTTAGCAAGTTTGCGGCTGTATTCTAAGACTTGCCTGTCTAATCCTGTCTCACTGTGCTAGGTGTCAGGGGTCAGTTTAGTGGCAGTAAGCTAAAACCTGTGCACTGCAAGTGAGAAATAGGATTGTGGAGACTCTCCTTGTGTCTATCATTCCATCTCTGACCAAGGAGTTTACTGCCACACCCGTTGGTAACCCTTTAGGGTTTTGCTGTTGCCCTTAGCAACAGCATTTCGGGTTCTCTACGTATTAAAACACAACATCTTGCTTTTTCCATCTGTGCAGTTCTAATACAAGGGAGATACCCAGTTCCTTAGCCTCTGGGCTTCTCTGTTCACTTTGTGTGTATTTTGTTACCCTATTACCTTCTGTGTACGTTATGTCATATTCCCCAGTTTGTCTGTGAGTCCATTTGTTTTGCATAACAGTTCAAACACCAGTACATTCCTGCAGACACTGGAGTGCATAACAGTTCTGACACCAGTACTTTCCTGCAGGCACTGGTGTGCATAACAATTATATATACTGGTGGTCAGGTCACTGGTCACTAGTCACACTGGCAGTGGCACTCCTGCAGCAAAAGTGTGCACTGTTTAATTTTAATATAATATTATGTACTCCTGGCTCCTGCTATAACCTATAACTGGCACTGCAGTGCTCCCCAGTCTCCCCCACAATTATAAGCTGTGTGAGCTGAGCACAGTCAGATATATATATACATTGATGCAGCACACTGGGCTGAGCAGTGCACACAGATATGGTATGTGACTGAGTCACTGTGTGTATCGTTTTTTTCAGGCAGAGAACGGATATATTAAATAAAACAAACAGCTGCACTGTCTGGTGGTCACTGTGGTCGTCAGTCACTAAACTCTGCACTCTCTTCTACAGTATCACAGCCTCAGGTCAATCTCTCTCTCTCTCTCTCAACCCTAATCTAAATGGAGAGGACGCCAGCCACGTCCTCTCCCTATCAATCTCAATGCACGTGTGAAAATGGCGGCGACGCGCGGCTCCTTATATAGAATCCGAGTCTCGCGAGAATCCGACAGCGTCATGATGACGTTCGGGCGCGCTCGGGTTAACCGAGCAAGGCGGGAGGATCCGAGTCTGCTCGGATCCGTGAAAAAAACCATGAAGTTCTGGCGGGTTCGGATTCAGAGAAACCGAACCCGCTCATCTCTAGTGTATTTATGTATTCGTGTTAGTTACCTGGGCTGAGGTATGTAGTGTATTTATGGGCACTTGTGAGAACATTGGGGGTGTATTTTGAAGTTTGAGTGTTTTCTGGGGGGGGGGGGGGACATATACGGCGTCAACCATTCTCTGGTGTTACCCACTGCATCTCATTGTCACCTTCTCCTATCACCCATTGCCTCTCCGTCTCCCAGTATCTCTCCCAGTCACCCTCTGCCCTGCATCATTATTGACCCATCACTCTCTCTTTTCTGTTACCCTCTGCCTATCCAAGGCATCACCCTCTGCTTCTTTCTGTCACCCAGTGTCTCTCCCTGTCACTTACTGCTTTTTCCCATCACCTTCTCCCTGTCACCCACTGCCTTTCCCCGTCATCTTTTCCTGTCACCACTGCCACTCTGTCTCCGACTGTCTCTCCCTGTCACTTCTCCCTCCTCTTACCCTCTCCTTGTCACCCACTGCCTCCCCCTGGTGTAACCCACTTCCTCCCCCTGTCACCCATTCCCTGGCATCACCCACTGCATCCCCCTGGCACCCATTCCCTGGAGTCATCCACTGTCTCTCACTGTCACCCACTGCCTCTCTGTTTAACGCTACCTCTCCCCATCACCCACTGCCTCATCCTCTGTCTCTCCCCTACATCACTTTCTCCCATCACCCTCTCTCTCCTGTCACCCTCTGTCTCTCCCCTGCATCACTTTCTCCCATCACCCTCTCTCTCCTGTCACCCTCTGTCTCTCCCCTGCATCACTTTCTCCCATCACCCTCTCTCCCCTGTCACCCTCTGTCTCTCAAAGGCATCACCCTCTCCCCGTCATATTGATACAGCATTCCCTTTGAGGCCACGTCCCTTGCTGCAAGACCACACCCACTTGCACATCTACAACGCACGCAAATAACCCCTCTCATGGTGCCCCCCCCTGTCATTTTGTTCTGAATCCACCCCTGTTGGACACAATGGTCAAGCTGATGTTTATAAAAACAAAACGTCAAAATTATTATTTATTTTAGATGTTCTTCACCTAATTCAGTCATGACAAATGACAATTTCTGAGCAGATTTTTAATATTAGCCAGCTAAGTGGTTAGGGAGGTGGAATGTGGCAGTATCTTACAGCAGGGGGTATAGGATGGGGAGTAGCAGCAGTTCCAATGGGTTGTGGCTTTTGGACGGCAGCAGACTCCCTCAGTCAGAGGAACTGACAGAAAGCCAACATTTTTGCCTTGCACCCGCATCTATTTTTGGATACCCCAGTGATTTCTTAAACTTAACATGTCTAAGACTGAGCTGATCATCTTCCTCCCTCCCGCACAACCTCACCTCCCACAACTGTCCACTGACGGCACAATTATCTCCTCTAGACCCCAAGTGCGCTGTCTTGGAGTAATCATTGACTCCTTCCTCTCCTTCAAACCACACATTCAGCACCTCTCACAGTCCTGTCTTTTCTATCTCAAAAAAATTTCCAGGACCAGACCCTCTCTCACCCAGGACGCTACTAAGGGGTCTATTTACTAAGCCTTGGATGGAGATAAAGTCGCTGGAGATAAAGTACCAGCCAATCAGCTCCTAACTGCTATGTGTTTTGAAAAATGACAGGAGCCAATTGTACTTTATCTCCATCCACTTTATCTCCATCCACTTTATCTCCATCCAAGGCTTAGTAAATAGACCCTTAAGACCCTTATTCACTCACTGGTCATCTCCAGCTTGGACTACTGTAATCTCCTATCTGGCATACCTGACTACCGCCTCTCTCCACTCCAATCTATCCTCAATGCTACTGCCCTTCTCATCTTCTCCAAACGTACTACATCCACCTCCTCTCTCTTACAAGCCTTACACTGGGCCGCTTCCCTTGAATTCAATTCAAGCTTCTCACACTTACAAAGCCCTCACCCACTCCTCTCCAATTTACATCTCTGACCTAATCTCCCTTTACACTCCCACTTGCCATCTTCGCTCCAAAAATATATGCCAACTGTCCTGCCAACTTGTTACTTCCTCCCATTCCGGCCTCTAGTGCCGTCCCTAACCAATATGATGCCCGATTTTGGTTGGTGTCCCCTAGCACCACCGCTAGTTCTTACTCCGACCCTCCACCCCTTTCCCAGCACTATCACCCCTCACCCATAGCAGTCCTTATTTTGGTGTTCCTACCCCCTATGTTTTAATTTGGAATAAAAAGGGGTGTGTTTTTGCTGACAAGAGGCATGGCCACACAATAGTACCCCCAATTCAAATTACGCCACACAGTACTGCAACTTTATTCACATTTTATTAAGCGATAGTGTCCCTTATTCACATTACATCACACAGTAGTACCACTTTACCTTATAAACATTACTCCTCATAGAAGTGCCCCTTATTCACATTACATCACACTGAATTGCTCCTTATTCACATTACATCACACCATATTGCTCTTTATTCACATTAGACCACACAGTAGTGCCCTTTCTATACGTTACGACACACAGTAGAGCACCTTATACACGTAATGCCACATATTAGTAATGCATTTATACACATACCACACATTAATGCCTCTCACACATATGACACGCATTATTAATGTCCTTATAAACATAATGCTCCTTACACATAATGCCAACCTTTATTAATGCCCTTATACACATAATGCCCCACATAATGCCCCTTACACATATGCCGAACACCGAACACTATTGCATAACCAACCCACTCACACACAGCACCCACATGGCCACTAACACTGTGACCTCTGCCTCTGCTTGGATACAGATGTGTCCTCATACATCTTGCCTCACTGCGCCATGTGGCAAGAGATGCCTGTCCAGAGTTAGCCAGCAGCCCTGCTAACATCAGGAGCCTTTTTTTATTAATGAAAATACTGTACATCTTATTTGCATTGCTATGTGGATAGGACGCACAAACAGCTTCTGCAGATTAAAATGATACGTGGCATCCTATATTCTGTGTGCGACTGTGGCTGTATCTGCATACGAAATGCTACACACAGAATATAGGCATGCCGCATATCATTTTAATCAGAAGAAGCTGCTTGTGCCCCTAGGCATACCAAATGCCATAGGCATTTGCCTATGCATAAGACTCACGACAGGAGAAGATACCAGTGGCTAATGCCATACAAACCCAAAGAAGCTAGGTGCGTCAGGGTGGGCGCCCTGTGGAACCCAATGGACCTTGCAGATAAAAAGTTAACAATTGTAAGTCTACCATAACTCCTACTTTCTGCAGCAGGTTACATTGGTTTCCACAGGGAAACATCGGGGGTGTCCTAAAGCAGTTCCTCAAGGGAGGGGACGCGCCTTAGCGGAAATAAGAATCTGGCGTCCAAAGGAAGAATCCTGGGAGGAGAAGGTATCAAAGGCATAGAACCTCAGAAACGTGTTCACTGAGGACCACGTAGTCACATTGCACAATAGTTCTGGGGACGCGCCACGGCAGGCCACACGAAAAGGTCAAACAGAGCGAGTAGAATGGGCCTTAATCGCAGCATGAGCTGGGCATCCAGCCTGCACATAAGCTTGTGCAATCACCATTCTAATCCATCTGACCAAGGTTTGCCTTAGTAATAGTATTGCTGGTTTACATTCTGTGGGGAAAATGCAGGTAACTGGCAACTTTGAATAGACGCCATTTAGTAAATGAACTCCCCCCAGTGTGATCATTGTGGTATGTGCCATTGTGTATGATCCCTCGCAGACCCCAAAATGCTAGTAATGATTTTTGTTTTAAATAAGTAAAATGGACATAATTAATTCCTGTTGTTTTTTAATTTGCTTCATTTATTTTTAATACATATTACAGGTTGAGTATCCCTTATCCAAAATGCTTGGGACCAGAGGTATTTTGGATATCGGATTTTTCCGTATTTTGGAATAATTGCATACTATAATGAGATATCATGGCGATGGGACCTAAATCTAAGCACAGAATGCATTTATGTTTCATATACACCTTATACACACAGCCTGAAGGTCATTTTAGCCAATATTTTTCATAAATTTGTGCATTAAACAAAGTGTGTGTACATTCACACAATTCATTTATGTTTCATATACACCTTATACACACAGCCTGAAGGTCATTTAATACAATATTTTTTATAACATTGTGTATTAAGCAAAGTTTGTGTACATTGAGCCATCAAAAAACAAATGTTTCACTATCTCACTCTCACTCAAAAAAAGTCCGTATTTCGGAATATTCCGTATTTCGGAATATTTGGATATGGGATACTCAACCTGTAGTAGAAATATTTTGCTATTGTAGTCTTTAGTGCAGTTAGAAATTCAGCAGGGACCAGTTACAAATTGGCAATAAACATATAACTCATAAGAAATAGTTTCTGCACAATGCGCCTATTGCCGCCTGCAGCCAGCGCTGTCCGCTCCAGCGCAGGTGCTTCCGCTGCCCATTTGCAGAACGCGGCCCATCGCAGGACTTTGTGTCCATGTAACTGGGGGTTTTCTCCTTACATGCTACTTATTGGAAAAAAATGTGCATTTCATATAACCTGACAGTAATGAGATATTATTGATGCCCTTTGTGTGTCCCATTTGTAGGTGTTAATGTTATTTGGTGTATCTGTGCTGATATAAATGCGTTTTTGTACCAGGATAAAGAAAATAACCTCCGACTGGATGTAACGGCTGAGGCCTGATATCTGGCATCTACCAAAACAGGCCTGGTCAACCTGTGGCTCTCCAGTTGTGAAACTACAAGTCCCAGCATGCCCTGGCACAGTTTTCTAATAGGGAATGGTAAAACCGCGGCAGGGCATTCTGGGATGTGTAGTTCTACAACAGCTGTAGATCCACAGGCTGCCTTGCCCCGGGTGCCGAAAATCCTAGTTTCGGCCCTGCACAGTTACATCACTTTCCATAGGGCAGCTGACGAGAGAGCCAGAATGAGACGACGGGGAGGTGATTGGTCAGATCTATGAATACATATTGGGGGTCATTCCGAGTTGTTCGCTCGTTGCCGATTTTTGCAACGGAGCGATTAAGGCGAAAATGTGCATGCGCATGGTACGCAGTGCGCATGAGCTAAGTATTTTAGCTCAAAACTTAGTAGATTTACTCACGGCAGAACTAAGAACTTTCATCGTTGAAGTGATCGGAATGTGATTGACAGGAAGTGGGTGTTTCTGGGCGGAAACTGGCCATTTTCAGGGAGTGTGCAGAAAAACGCAGGCGTGCCAGGATAAAACGTGGGAGTGTCTGGAGAAACGGGGGAGTGGCTGTCCGAACGCAGGGCGTTTGTGACATCAAACCAGGAACGAAACGGGCTGAGCTGATCGCAGTGTAGGAGTAAGTCTCGAGCTACTCAGAAACTGCTAAGAATTTTCTATTCGCAATTCTGCTAATCTTTCATTCGCAATTCTGCTAAGCGAAGATACACTCCCAGAGGGCGGCGGCCTAGCGTGTGCAATGCTGCTAAACTCTGCTAGCGAGCGAACAACTCGGAATGACCCCCATTGTCTGCAGGCTGGAACACTGGTCAGGAGAGTGCAGACTATCCATTCACAAGTTACCGGTGACATCACAGAGCGACTCCATGGCTATATTAATTATATATTGGTTCCCGATACGCTTTAGAGACCGCTCTGAGGAATGTGTGCAGAATAACTAGGAAAGAAAATTGGGGCAACACTTGAGACTAAATAGCAATAATTTCCAATTGCCAACCCAAGCCTATATAAAGATTGAAGATAAAAGAGAGTTATAATAAAAAGAAAAGCATGTAAATGAGCTGCTTTAAGGAAATCGTTAGTATCGCCAATCAATGTATTATTCAAAAGTAATGCTAAAAACAATAAAAGCCACACGGTGGAAATTAATACATGGACAATTAAACGAACCCGCCTAGATGCTACAGCACGTTTAGGGCTGTAAATATAAAATAGCCCCTCATCTTGCAGTGGTTAGTATTGTAAGCAACACTAACAATTAGGGACATCCATTCCTGGTAATGTTCAGACAATCTCTGTTATGGTCATCTGCAGGGACTGTTACCATGTTAGAAGGAGTAGCAGACTAATGATTTTTTTCTGAAAACTTTTGGAACAAAAAAAGCATTAAGACATACTGACACTCCCTTTTGTGTGACAGCGTGCACTTACTCTTCTCTCCCCATTTTGGACAATGGGGGTAATTCTGAGTTGATCGCAGCAGCAAGTTTGTTAGCAATTGGGCAAAACCATGGCCCTCATTCCGAGTTGTTTGCTCGGTAAAAATCTTCGCATCGCAGCGATTTTCCGCTTAATGCGCATGCGCAATGTTCGCACTGCGACTGCGCCAAGTAAATTTGCTATGCAGTTAGGAATTTTACTCACGGCTTTTTCATCGTTCTGGCGATCGTAATGTGATTGACAGGAAATGGGTGTTACTGGGCGGAAACAGGCCGTTTTATGGGCGTGTGGGAAAAAACGCTACCGTTTCCGGAAAAAACGCAGGAGTGGCCGGAGAAACGGAGGAGTGTCTGGCCGAACGCTGGGTGTGTTTGTGACGTCAAACCAGGAACGACAAGCACTGAACTGATCGCAGATGCCGAGTAAGTCTGAAGCTACTCAGAAACTGCTACGAGGTGTGTAATCGCAATATTGCGAATACATCGTTCGCAATTTTAAGATGCTAAGATTCACTCCCAGTAGGCGGCGGCTTAGCATGAGCAAATCTGCTAAAATCCGCTTGCGAGCGAACAACTCGGAATGAGGGCCCATGTACACTGCAGGTAGGGCAGATATAACATGTGCAGAGAGTGTTAGATTTGGGTGGGTTATTTTGTTTCTGTGCAGGGTAAATACTGGCTGCTTTATTTTTACACTGCAATTTAGATTTCAGTTTGAACACACCACATCCAAATCTAACTCTCTCTGCACATGTTATATCTGCCCCACCTGCAGTGCACATGGGCCCTCATTCCGAGTTGTTCGCTCGTTAGTGTTTTTCACAACGGAGCGATTTGTCGCAAACTGCGCATGCGCAATGTTCGCAGTGCGTCTGCGCCAAGTAAATTTGCAAAAAAGTTAGGTATTTTACTCACGGCTTAAGGAAGAAATGTATTTGTTCTGGTGATCGGAGTGTTATTGACAGGAAGTGGATGTTTCTGGGCGGAAACTGGCCGTTTTATGGGTGTGTGCGGAAAAACGCTGCCGTTTCTGGGAAAAACGCGGGAGTGGCTGGAGAAACGGGGGAGTGTCTGGGCGAACGCTGGGTGTGTTTGTGACGTCAAACCAGGAACGAAACTGACTGAACTGATCGCAGTGGCAGAGTAAGTCTCGAGCTACTCGGAAACTGCAAAGAAATTTCTTTTCGCTATTCTGCGATTCTTTCGTTCGCAATTCTGCAAAGCTAAGATTCACTCCCAGTAGGCGGCGGCTTAGCGTGTGCAAAGCTGCTAAAAGCAGCTAGCGAGTGAACAACTCGGAATGAGGGCCTTGGTTTTGCCCAACTGCTAACAAAGTTGTTGCTGCGATCAACTCAGAATTACCCCCAATGTTGGGATAGATTTATATGTTAGGCTTAGTGGTCCTTTAATAAACGGTCTTTACTAAATGAACATTTGTATTTTATTTGGCGGATCAATATTGCATGAAAAAAGTGTATTATTAAAAGAAGTATTTTTAAATGATTCATGTAAAAAAAGTGATGGTAGATGTGGAATAAATAAATGTAACTTTAATTTGACAATGTACCGTACATATATTAATCTATAGATTATAAAATGTCCACATACATTATCGATGGACTGACGCTATTTTCTGTCTGTTATTGCATAATTATTATAATTTATTAATCTGTGTAAAAATAAGTCTGCAGGGCTTACTTGGTTCAATAACAAATATTGGAAGATAATATGATGTACGGATGTTTTTCCTTAGTATTTACTATCACCTGACTCTACCAGGGAAAAGGAAGTACAATAATGGCCCCAAAAATTCTCATCCTAGAGCACCAAGGTTGTTAGGGACTTTTCTTACATTAAACCTGGTTATATCATAGGAACAGCAGGTAGCAGGCAGTGACACTAGGCCTACAGCAGCTGATGATGATGTCACAATGCTGCTGCTGATGTCACAAAGCTTTGTGATGTCACTGGCTGCTGGCTCAGGGGCTCACGAACCTCATTTCCATTAGTGTATCTTCACCTATTCCAGTGTGAAGCTGCTTTTCTTTGCCCTTGGCAAAATTGTTTGTATTGTTTCGACAATATGAGTCCAAAAAAGAGAAAGCGACCAAATAACAACGGGTCAGCTACAAAGGAGCTAGCAGCTCCTAACAAGAGGAAGAAGAAGAAGGATGGATGTGAGGAGAAAGGCGATGTTTCCAAAATCGTAATGTCAGGAGACATTCAGGTGCGTGAGGAGAACCAGTCAACTGAGAAACCATCAAAGACTCTTCAAAATAAGAGAAAAAGAGAGTCATCAGATGAGTCCCCAACTTTGAGGAAGGTGAGAAAGACCAGCAGCGGCAAAACTGAGGACATGCTTAAGAGAGTGGCCACTAAGAGATCCTAAGACAGGACAGGGGACAGTGTAACGTGTAAGAAAAAGAAAGAGGAGGAACATTGTGACAGTCCAGGCGAGGGACCCAGCGTGCCCATCATACCCCAGGCATCTGGACGGAGGGGCATAAAGAGAACTCACACAAGTGAGGAAACTGGCCACAAAAGCAAGAGATCAGCAGGTGCAAGTGGTATATCCGTAGCCAGCACCCCAGAGACATCAGCTGCGTCTCACCTTCTGGCCAGTTTGACCTTCCACAGAAAGCTTGGAGAGGGCGGCTTCGGGAAGGTTTTCCTAGCTTCCCATTCCATCAGCAAGCAGCGTCTGGCAGTGAAAGTAATAGAAAAGAGGAAAGTAGTGAACAGCATTAAGAAAAACTTCATGTGTGTAGAGAAAGAGGTGCTGAAAATAACTGGGGAGAGTGCACTCTCCCCGCACACATATGCTGCGTTACACACACCGGGCCATGTATTCTTTGTAATGGAGTACCTGAGTGGGGGGAGACCTCTGCCAGTTAATACAGAGCAGAGGCCCATTTGATGTCCCTACTATCAGATTTTTTGCAGCAGAAATACTCTGTGGGCTGCAGTTCCTGCACGTAAGAGGCATTGTCCACAGGGACATTAAGACAGAAAACATACTTCTGGATGCAGCTGGCCATGTGAAAATCGCAGATTTTGGCCTCTCTGCGATGAATGTCCATGGCGATAAGAAATTCTCAGGACAAACTAGGACTCTGTATTACATGGCTCCAGAGATTATCTGTAACTTCCCATATAACATCATGGTAGACCTTTTTTAATTCGGGGTAGTATTATTTGGAATGGCTACTGGAGTATACCCCTTTTATACTGGCGACGATTCCACCAAGGTTGCACTGTCTGTCATGCATGATGCTCCATGCTATCTGAGCAATCTTCATCCAGAGATTAGGGACCTCCTTGAAAGACTCTTATGCAAAGACCCAGAGGAGAGACTGAAACTCTGTAGTAACATCACAAGTCATCCATTCTTCAAGTCAATAAACTGGGAGAAACTAGAGGCCGGCAGAATAACTCCCCCATTTACCATGTATCCTACCCCAGAGACAATGGATGAATCTATACCAGTGGATGACCTGCTCTCACCTACAAAATCTGCAATATCTGCAGAGGATGAGAGCATGTTCACAGGATTCTCCTTTACCAGTGACATGTGGACAACAATGAACTGCATAAGACGAACTAGCAGCCACTGCACCCTCCTCTAGGCAGTAGCACCACCAGCTGCCTGCTCATCCCGGCAGCAGCACTATCAGCTGCCTCCTCCTTCCGGCATAAGCACCACCAGCTGCCTCCTCATCCCGGCAGCGGCACCACCAGCAATGTAATGGTGAGCTGAGCATATAGGCTAGTGTAGGAACTAGCAGAATAGTTGGGGCCCCTGACGTGGGCTGCAAGCTTAAATGTTTTGATCAAAATATAACAAAATTCCCAATGTTTTATTTGCTACATACACATAGGTTTACAGTAGATTATTGTTAGAGCTGACAGCAAATGTTTTTCTACCTCCTCCTAATGCCAGTAACATTACACACAGTACAGCAGCCTGGCACACACATGCACACATATACACACAGTGGCCTGACACACACACATATATGCACAGCGGCCTGGCACCCACACACACATCATCTGACACACACAAATATACACACAGCAGCCTGAGACACACACATATACGCACAGCGGTCTGGCACTCACACACACATCGGCTGACACACACACATATATGCACAGTGGCCTAACACACACACATATATGCACAGCGGCCTGACACACACACATATACGCACAGTGGCCTAACACACACACATATATGCACAGCGGCCTGACACACACACATATATGCACAGCGGCCTGACACACACACATATACGCACAGTGGCCTAACACACACACATATACGCACAGCGGCCTGACACACACACATATACGCACAGCAGCCTGGCACCCACACACACAATGGCTGATACACGCACACATATACGCACATTGGCCCTCATTCCGAGTTGTTCGCTCGCTAGCCGCTTTTCGCAGCAGTGCACACGCTAAGCCGCCGCCCTCTGGGAGTGAATCTTAGCTTAGCAGAATTGTGAACGAAGTATTCGCAATATTGCGAAAAGATTTTTCTTTGCAGTTTCTGAGTAGCTCCAGACTTACTCTTCCAGTGCGATCAGTTCAGTGCTTGTCGTTCCTGGTTTGACGTCACAAACACACCCAGCGTTCGCCCAGACACTCCCCCGTTTCTCCAGACACTCCCGCGTTTTTCCCAGAAACGGCTGCGTTTTTTCACACACTCCCATAAAACGGCCAGTTTTCGCCCAGAAACACCCACTTCCTGTCAATCACACTACGATCACCAGAACGAAGAAAAAACCTTGTAATGCCGTGAGTAAAATACCAAACTTCTTAGCAAATTTACTTGACGCAGCCGCAGTGCGAACATTGCGCATGCGCAGTTAGCGGAAAATCGCACCGATGCGAAGAAAAATAACGAGCGAACAACTCGGAATGAGGGCCATTGTGCTAAATTAGCAAAAACGTCTATTCAGCTGTTCAACTCCTGAGAGCCGAAGCTCCTGGAACCGGGAGTACAATTTTCTTGGATAATCTGGACACTGATGGGCCCACTGTGGGTGGAGTTTCCCACAGACGCCTGTTCTCAGACGGAAAAGGATATGTGGTAAGTAGTCTCTTTGTTACCTGAAACTTTGTATCTGGATTCTTCCAGGCTTCAGCGTACTGGGTATCCAACTCACGTGTAATAGGAAAAGTGGCTGAAGTCTTCAGCTTCAGTCCAAAAAATGAAGGTTGGGTCGTTGCAGGATCCGAATCAGGAATCTTTAGGACCTCCCGTACCACCAGTATGAGAGCATCAACCCCCTGAGGACCGGTGTCGTCCTCCTGAGGCGTGTCTTCCTCAGGCTCCTGCACATATTCACCCTCCTCCAGCTGCGGCATATCAAAACATGTCAGAGTTGTCTGACTGTAACACAGCTGGTAACTGATGTTTATTAGGCACCGGTTGAGAAACACAAGCTAAAGTTTGATTGGCAGGTGTCATTGCCGATGCCAAACCTTTCAACCAACCTTGCTAGGGTCTGAGCCCAGGCGGGTTTAGGAGCCTGAAGTGTGTGCGTTCAAAAATCCGCTCTATCCATCCTGGCTGCAGCCAGCTCCGAAGAAATAATGGACATGACCCCGGTAAAGGTGGATAACCAACCTGGAGCCGTGTCCTTTGCACTGGGAGTAACTCGTGAAGCAGTTTCCTGAGAACACTGTTCACAATATAAGGATATATTAGTTGAAGTCTGTGTAAACTTCATTGAACAATTTTTACCGGTAAAAACCTTTGCCAGCCATATTTGCAGAAAACACACACTAAATAGAGTTTTGGTAGACTTACCATTGTTCTCTCTTTTTCTGCAAGGTACATTGGGTTTCACAGGGAAACAACGGGGTGTAGAAATGGATCTGGATCCAGGAACCAACAGGCAAAGCTTTAGCTGTCCCAGGATGCATTGGAGCCTCCTCTAAAACCCCGCCTCCAGGCACAGTGAGCTCAGTTTTCGTTAAACAGTCCAATGCAGGAGCAGGTAAGAAAGAAGGTAGATGTTAGTCACATAGAACCACATTCTCATGCAGAGACGGCCCTAACCAATATGATGCCCAAGGCAAGATTTTGGCTAGTGCCCCCTAGCACCACCGCTAGTTCTGCCTCCGACCCTCCACCCCTTTCCCAGCACCATCACCCCTCACCCATAGCAGTCCTTATTTTGGTGTTCCTACCCCCTATGTTTTAAATAGGAATAACAAGGGGTGCGTTTTTGCTGGCAAGAGGCATGGCCACACAATAGTACCCCCAATTCAAATTATGCCACGCAGTACTGCAACTTTATTCACATTTTATCAAGCGATAGTGTCCCTTATTAACATTACATCACACAGTAGCACCACTTTACCTTATAAACATTACTCCTCATAGACCTGCCCCTTATTCACATTACATCACACTGAATTGCTCCTTATTCACATTACATCACACCATATTGCTCTTTATTCACATTAGACCACACAGTAGTGCCCTTTCTATACAACACACAGTAGAGCACCTTATACACATAATGCCACACATTAGTAATGCAGTTATACACATACCACACAGTTATGCCTCTCACACATATGACACACATTATTAATGTCCTTATAAACATAATGCGCCTTACACATAATGCCAACCTTTATTAATGCCCTTATACACATAATGCCCCACATAATGCCCCTTACACATATGCTGAACACTATTGCACAACAACCCACTCACACACAGCACTCACATGACCGCTAACACTGTGACCTCTGCCTCTGCCTGGATACAGATGTGTCCTCATACATCTTGCCTCAATGCGCTATGCGGCAAGAGTTTCCTGTCCAGAGTCAGCCAGCAGCTCTGCTAACATCGGGAGCCTTTTTTTATGAAAATGCATCTTATTTGCATTGCTATGTGGCTAGGATGCACGAGCAGCTTCTGCTGATTAAAATGATATGCGGCATGCCTATATTATGTGTGCGACTGTGGCTGTATCTGCATATGAAATGCTACACACAGAATATAGGCATGCCGCATATCATTTTAATCAGAAGAAGCTGCTTGTGCCCCTAGGCATTTGCCTAGTTTGCCTATGCCTAGGGCTGGCTCTGCCTGCCTCCAAGATTTTAGCCGTGGTGCCAGGGGTTAAAGTGGGCCAGAACGGGGCGGAACTGCGTTCCGTCACCTCCTTCTGGAGGCGGAACCGTTCCGCCTCCGCCAGCCCACCTTCCCCTGGTTATACCCGAACAGATTCTGCAGATGAGCCGCGCTCATGTCTAAATAGATGAGGGAGGCGGGCGGCACTACAGTGACATGGCCCGCCTCCCTCCTCCTATGACAAGCTGGGAATGAAACGCGGTGACGTCATGGCGCGACGTCTGCCTCATTCCCATCAGCGCGCCGCACACACCGCACAGGGAGCAGCAGAGGAGCTGCTGCTGGACTTGCAAGGCGGAAAGAATGCCGTCGCAGTGCAGATTTGGAGCGGGCACAGACATAAGAGCACCCAGACAGCTCCTACCTTACACGCAGCTGCACCTACTCTGTTCTGGATGTGGGAGGTGCACACAGCAGCCCACAGGGTACAGTGAGTGAATGCTGAAGGGAGGTATGGGGGGGGGGGGTTCTACTTACATCACATGTCTCTAAATAGTATTCTGAGGTTTAGGGGTTTTTTTTTTTTTTTCAAATCGTTTTTTTTTGGGGGGGGGGGGGGGCGGGGTTTGGGGGGTGTTGTTAGTACTCATTGAGGATTTCTGGGGTTGTTATTAGTGAATAATGGTATGGGTACTTTGGGGTGTTATTAATGAATGAGGGTGTGGGTGCTCTGGGGATTTTATTAATGAATGAGGGTGTGGGTGCTTTGGGTGTTTTTAATGAATGAGGAGTGTGGGTGCTGCTGATGTATTAATAAAGGAATGGTGGATTGGGGTGTATTAGGTCAGGTTATGGATCTGCTTAGCTGACAAATGAAACAAAACTAATATAAAGTGTGTGTTGGGGGCAGCAGTGACTAGGGCAGTGGTTCTCAACTGTGTACCGTGCCTCTGGACCAGTGGCAATCAAAAGAAGGGGCAGCTATTTCAAAATCTGGCATGAGCCAATCACGGCTCGGGGACTGGCAGCTTCTCATTAGCTGGCGGTCCGGGAGCTATGAATGGCACACAATTGGCGCCAGATTCAAAGTGCAGCCTTGCTTCTTTTGAATAGCAGCCGGTCTGTGAGCCAGGACTATCTGGCAGCCGCTGCCAGCTTTACACCACAGCCAGGACCTGATGATTCAGGCCACAGCCACTGATGCAGGAGACCCAATGCTCCAGAGTCCAGGCTTTCAGGATGCAGGGGGTGAGAAAGTAGCAGGGGGTGAGTTGGGGGAGGGCGTGAAAGAAGCAGGGGGTGAGACAGGGAGGGGGTGGTGAGTTGGGGGAGTGAGAGGAGCAGGTGGTGAGTTAGGGGAGTGAGAAGAGCAGGGGGTGAGATGGGGGAGTGAGAGGAGCAGGGAGTGAGTTGGGGGAGTGAGAGGAGCAGGGAGTGAGTTGGGGGAGTGAGAGGAGCAGGTGGTGAGTTGGGGGAGTGAGAGGAGCAGGTGGTGAGTTGGGGGAGTGAGAGGAGCAGGTGGTGAGATGGGGGAGTGAGAGGAGCAGGGAGTGAGTTGGGGGAGTGAGAGGAGCAGGTGGTGAGTTGGGGGAGTGAGAGGAGCAGGTGGTGAGATGGGGGAGTGAGAGGAGCAGGGGGTGAGATGGGGGAGTGAGAGGAGCAGGGGGTGAGATGGGGGAGTGAGAGGAGCAGGGGGTGAGATGGGGGAGTGAGAGGAGCAGGGGGTGAGATGGGGGAGTGAGAGGAGCAGGGAGTGAGTTGGGGGAGTGAGAGGAGCAGGGAGAGAGAGGTGCAGGGGGTGAGATGGGGGAGTGAGAGGAGCAGGGAGTGAGATGGGGGAGTGAGAGGAGCAGGGAGTGAGTTGGGGGAGTGAGAGGAGCAGGGGGTGAGATGGGGGAGTGAGAGGAGCAGGGGGTGAGATGGGGGAGTGAGAGGAGCAGGGGGTGAGATGGGGGAGTGAGAGGAGCAGGGGGTGTGATGGGGGAGTGAGAGGAGCAGGGGGTGAGATGGGGGAGTGAGAGGAGCAGGGGGTGAGATGGGGGAGTGAGAGGAGCAGGGGGTGAGATGGGGGAGTGAGAGGAGCAGGGAGTTTGTTGGGGGAGTGAGAGGAGCAGGGAGAGAGAGGTGCAGGGGGTGAGATGGGGGAGTGAGGCACAGGGAGTGAGAGGTGTAGGGGGTAAGAAAAGGAGAGAAAGATTCAGATTATTAGACACAAAGGAGAGCATATAGGGAGTATGGGATACCTAGGATGAAGATATGGACACATGAGGAGAGTGACAGACAAAGGAAACAAGAGAGAGGTGAGCAAAGGTTGTTCAACATATACTGCTATATTGTGAATCGAATCTAAAATTAGGAGGGGGAGGGCACTGCTGTGGGCATTGTGTGTGTATAGGGCACTAGTATGTTGGGCGGGCAATGTGAATAAGAGTGTGCTACTGTGAGGCATTATTTTTAATTAGGGGTACTTTGAGTGGCCACGCCCCTTCCTTGTGAGGCCACACCCCTTTTGCGTTGCGCGCCTTCGGCGCGCATAGGGGGAGGGGTCGTGGGGGAGATGAGTTCCCCCACCTCTCCAGTACCACTTTAAGCCCTGCGTGGTGCCCCCTATCTCTGGAATTCTCTACCTCTCACTATCACACTCTCTACCTCTCTGCAAAACTTTAAACGTGCTCCCAAACCCAGCCATCTCTCATCCTAACCCTCAGTTACATGCTCACTTCTACCCCATCTGTGTCCTTGTCTGTCTGCCCCTCCCCTTCAGAATGTAAGCTCTCTCTCACGAGCAGGGCCCTCTCCCCCTATGTGCTTTTCCCTCTCTTAGACTATTTTCTACTCCATACCCCGATCAACACATCACAAAACATACCCAGAAAGACTAAGAAATCTCAATATGTATAGTTTGGAGCAGAGAAGGGAAAGGGGGGACATGATAGAAACTTTCAAATATATCAAGGGTTTTAACAAAGTCCAGGAGGGAAACATTCTCCAAATGAAGAGAAGCAATAGGACACGAGGACATGCACTGAGGCTGGAGGGGGGGAGGTTCAGGGGAAATTTGCGGAAAAATTATTTCACAGAAAGTGTAGTGGACAAGTGGAATAGCCTCCCATCAGAGGTGGTAGAGGCTAAGACAGTAGAGCAATTTAAACATGCATGGGATAGACATAAGGATATCCTTACAAAGAAATAAGGATCAAATAAGGTTAGAGATAAAAATAATGTAAAAAAAAAAAAAAGGGGCAGACTAGATGGGCCAAGTGGTTCTTATCTGCCGACAAATTCTATGTTTCTATGTTTCAACAGCCCTAATGACTGCTTCAGTGTCCTGTCCAAGTTGATGCAACATTGTTTAGATACCATGTACATATCCTACATTGTTCTTGCACTGTAAGTCGTTCTTTTCTTTTTTTTGCTCATTTATGTCCTCTGTTAGGCACTGCGTAACCCTTGTGGCGCCATATAAATAAACAACAATAGTAATATGGCAGGCGGGCAACCAGGTAACTTTGATTGTGGCCAAAGCGGCTGCAGCATTCGCTATAACAGTGGCTTCTATTGGACGGCTGCTGACCAATGCTGTAATAGTGGATATAGATTTTTTTGATGCACTTAACTAAAGTTTTTTTTTTCTAATTTCTGGTTTCCCCATGCTTTATGTTATATTTTGACGTATTCAATTTAAGACTCCTCACTTTAGTCCATTCCTCTGTTTTCTCTAGGAGACTATGTGCTTGTTCAACCCCCTGCAGCGTATTAACCAAGTTTTTGTATCATCTAAGACACTTTCCCTTGAAGACCACAAGTAATATCCCTAATGAGTGCATTAAATAAAACAAGAACCTGACTGGTCCCTGAGGTTCCCAGCTAGTTACTGGTCCTTTATCTGATCTTATGCCGCTACCTCAACACGTTGTCTCCTGTCCTTTATCCAAACCTTTACCATTACCACTATCTATCCATTAAATCCAAGGATGCTGGGACTGGTTCACTATCAGACTGAGATACGTTAATATGGATCACACAGGAAGGAACGTCAGGACAAGCCGAGTCAGAACTGAACACAGTAAGGCCAGTACCAACATCAGCAAACAGAAGAATCATCAGGAATAGTCTGGGGTCGGGATACACAGGATCAGGATAGAGAAGTTCGGGAATGCTGGGCACAGGTACGGCTTTGTGCTCTGAGCAACTTTAAATAGCCTGATGTCAGTGGTCATGTGACTGGCCCTTTAAACCGGCAACAGAGCCATGCATTTGCTCCTATAACGCATGTCTTGCACTGGCTCCGGACACGTTGAGAGAGAGAGAGTTGGACTCCGGAAGAGACCCCCGGACATTAGGTCCAACGGCGACTGGCAATTTGTTTGACATGATCTCACAACTTGTAATTTGTTCCTGTTTTTTTAAAGTGATTCCATTAACTTTACTACTTTGGTGTTAAAAGTCATGGGTCTGTAGTTAGCATATTGTCCTCTACGGGTTTTGGTGGTCATTCCGAGTTGATCGCTAGCTACTTTCGGTCGCTGCGCAGCGATGAGGCAAAAAAATGGCACTTCTGCATATGCGGCGCAATGTGCACGCGCATCGTACTATTACAAAGAACGATGTAGTTTCACACAAGGTCTAGCGAAGCTTTTCAGTAGCACTGGTGGCCGCAGTGTGATTGACAGGAAGAGGGCGTTTCTGGGTGTCAACTGACCATTTTCAGGGAGTGTTTGAAAAAACGCAGGCGTGTCAGGAAAAATGCAGGCGTGGCTGGGCGAACGCAGGGCATGTTTGTGACGTCAAATCCGGAATTGAACAGTCTGAAGTGATCGCAAGCGCTGAGTAGGTCTGAAGCTACTTTGAAAGTGCACAAAAAAAATTTGTAGCAGCTCTGCGATCCTTTCGTTCGCACTTCTTCTAAGCTAAAATACACTCCCAGTGGGCGGCGGCATAGCGTTTGCATGGCTGCTAAAAACTGCTTGCGAGCAAACAACTCGGAATGACCACCTTTGTGTGTAGCAGACCTGCATATCCCACTCCCAAATCACCTGGAGTAACATCTGTCAACATTATTTGAAAGCGTCAGATACTGTATATCACCAATGACTATAAACACACAGCTCATATATAGAGATGAGCGGGTTCGGTTTCTTTGAATCCGAACCCGCACGAACTTCACTTTTTTTTTCACGGGTCCGAGCGACTCGGATCTTCCCGCCTTGCTCGGTTAACCCGAGCGCGCCCGAACGTCATCATGACGCTGTCGGATTCTCGCGAGACTCGGATTCTATATAAGGAGCCGCGCGTCGCCGCCATTTTCACACGTGCATTGAGATTGATAGGGAGAGGACGTGGCTGGCGTCCTCTCCATTTAGATTAGATTTAGAAGAGAGAGAGAGAGAGATTGCTGTGATACTGTAGATTAGAAGAGAGTGCAGAGTGCAGACAGAGTTTAGTGACTGACGACCACAGTGACCAGTGACCACCAGAGACAGTGCAGTTGTTTGTTTTATTTAATATATCCGTTCTCTGCCTGAAAAAAACGATACACAGTCACACAGTGACTCAGTCTGTGTGCACTGCTCAGCCCAGTGTGCTGCACATCAATGTATTGTATATAAAGCTTATAATTGTGGGGGAGACTGGGGAGCACTGCAGGTTGTTATAGCAGGAGCCAGGAGTACATGATAAATAATATTATATTAAAATTAAACAGTGCACACTTTTGCTGCAGGAGTGCCACTGCCAGTGTGACTAGTGGTGACCAGTGCCTGACCACCAGTATATTAGTAGTATTGTATACTATCTCTTTATCAACCAGTCTATATTAGCAGCAGACACAGTACAGTGCGGTAGTTCACGGCTGTGGCTACCTCTGTGTCGGCACTCGGCAGGCAGTCCGTCCATCCATAATTGTATTATATACCACCTAACCGTGGTTTTTTTTTTCTTTCTTTATACCGTCGTCATAGTCATACTAGTTGTTACGAGTATACTACTATCTCTTTATCAACCAGTGTACAGTGCGGTAGTTCACGGCTGTGGCTACCTCTGTGTCGGAACTCGGCAGGCAGTCCGTCCATCCATAATTGTATTATAATATATACCACCTAACCGTGGTTTTTTTTTCGTTCTTTATACCGTCGTCATACTAGTTGTTACGAGTATACTACTATCTCTTTATCAACCAGTGTACAGTGCGGTAGTTCACGGCTGTGGCTACCTCTGTGTCGGAACTCGGCAGGCAGTCCGTCCATCCATAATTGTATTATAATATATACCACCTAACCGTGGTTTTTTTTTCGTTCTTTATACCGTCGTCATACTAGTTGTTACGAGTATACTACTATCTCTTTATCAACCAGTGTACAGTGCGGTAGTTCACGGCTGTGGCTACCTCTGTGTCGGCACTCGGCAGGCAGTCCGTCCAACCATAATTGTATTATATACCACCTAACCGTGGTTTTTTTTTCATTCTTTATACCGTCGTCATACTAGTTGTTACGAGTATACTACTATCTCTTTATCAACCAGTGTACAGTGCGGTAGTTCACGGCTGTGGCTACCTCTGTGTCGGCACTCGGCAGGCAGTCCGTCCAACCATAATTGTATTATATACCACCTAACCGTGGTTTTTTTTTCATTCTTTATACCGTCGTCATACTAGTTGTTACGAGTATACTACTATCTCTTTATCAACCAGTGTACAGTGCGGTAGTTCACGGCTGTGGCTACCTCTGTGTCGGCACTCGGCAGCCCGTCCATAATTGTATATACCAGTGACCTAACCGTGGTTTTTTTTTCTTTCTTTATACATACATACTAGTTACGAGTATACTATCTCTTTATCAACCAGTCTATATATTAGCAGCAGACACAGTACAGTGCGGTAGTTCACGGCTGTGGCTACCTCTGTGTCGGCACTCGGCAGCCCGTCCATAATTGTATATACCACCTAACCGTGGTTTTTTTTTCTTTCTTTATACATACATACTAGTTACGAGTATACTATCTCTTTATCAACCAGTCTATATATTAGCAGCAGACACAGTACAGTGCGGTAGTTCACGGCTGTGGCTACCTCTGTGTCGGCACTCGGCAGCCCGTCCATAATTGTATATACCAGTGACCTAACCGTGGTTTTTTTTTCTTTCTTTATACATACATACTAGTTACGAGTATACTATCTCTTTATCAACCAGTCTATATATTAGCAGCAGACACAGTACAGTGCGGTAGTTCACGGCTGTGGCTACCTCTGTGTCGGCACTCGGCAGCCCGTCCATAATTGTATATACCAGTGACCTAACCGTGGTTTTTTTTTCTTTCTTTATACATACATACTAGTTACGAGTATACTATCTCTTTATCAACCAGTCTATATATTAGCAGCAGACACAGTACAGTGCGGTAGTTCACGGCTGTGGCTACCTCTGTGTCGGCACTCGGCAGCCCGTCCATAATTGTATACTAGTATCCAATCCATCCATCTGCATTGTTTACCTGAGGTGCCTTTTAGTTGTGCCTATTAAAATATGGAGAACAAAAATGTTGAGGTTCCAAAATTAGTAGAGATGAGCGGGTTCGGTTTCTTTGAATCCGAACCCGCACGAACTTCACTTTTTTTTTCACGGGTCCGAGCGACTCGGATCTTCCCGCCTTGCTCGGTTAACCCGAGCGCGCCCGAACGTCATCATGACGCTGTCGGATTCTCGCGAGACTCGGATTCTATATAAGGAGCCGCGCGTCGCCGCCATTTTCACACGTGCATTGAGATTGATAGGGAGAGGACGTGGCTGGCGTCCTCTCCATTAGAATAGATTAGAAGAGAGAGAGAGAGAGATTGTGCAGACAGAGTTTACCACAGTGACCAGTGCAGTTGTTGTTAAGTTAACTTTTATTTAATATATCCGTTCTCTGCTATATCCGTTCTCTGCCTGAAAAAAACGATACACAGCAGTCACACAGTGTGACTCAGTCTGTGTGCACTCAGCTCAGCCCAGTGTGCTGCACATCAATGTATAAAAGCTTATAATAATTGTGGGGGAGACTGGGGAGCACTGCAGGTTGTTATAGCAGGAGCCAGGAGTACATAATATTATATTAATTTAAAATTAAACAGTGCACACTTTTGCTGCAGGAGTGCCACTGCCAGTGTGACTAGTGGTGACCAGTGCCTGACCACCAGTATAGTAGTATATTGTTGTATACTATCTCTTTATCAACCAGTCTATATTAGCAGCAGACACAGTACAGTGCGGTAGTTCACGGCTGTGGCTACCTCTGTGTCGGCAGTCGGCACTCGGCAGGCAGTCCGTCCATCCATAATTGTATAATTATATACCACCTAACCGTGGTATTTTTTTTTCTTTCTTTATACCGTCGTCATAGTCATACTAGTTGTTATGAGTATACTACTATCTCTTTATCAACCAGTGTACAGTGCGGTAGTTCACGGCTGTGGCTACCTCTGTGTCGGCAGTCGGCAGGCAGTCCGTCCATCCATAATTGTATTATTATAATATATACCACCTAACCGTGGTTTTTTTTTCATTCTTTATACCGTCATAGTGTCATACTAGTTGTTACGAGTATACTACTATCTCTTTATCAACCAGTGTACAGTGCGGTAGTTCACGGCTGTGGCTACCTCTGTGTCGGCAGTCGGCAGGCAGTCCGTCCATCCATAATTGTATTATAATATATACCACCTAACCGTGGTTTTTTTTTCATTCTTTATACCGTCATAGTGTCATACTAGTTGTTACGAGTATACTACTATCTCTTTATCAACCAGTGTACAGTGCGGTAGTTCACGGCTGTGGCTACCTCTGTGTCGGCAGTCGGCAGGCAGTCCGTCCATCCATAATTGTATTATAATATATACCACCTAACCGTGGTTTTTTTTTCATTCTTTATACCGTCATAGTCAGTCATACTAGTTGTTACGAGTATACTACTATCTCTTTATCAACCAGTGTACAGTGCGGTAGTTCACGGCTGTGGCTACCTCTGTGTCGGCACTCGGCAGGCAGTCCGTCCATCCATAATTGTATTATAATATATACCACCTAACCGTGGTTTTTTTTTCATTCTTTATACCGTCATAGTGTCATACTAGTTGTTACGAGTATACTACTATCTCTTTATCAACCAGTGTACAGTGCGGTAGTTCACGGCTGTGGCTACCTCTGTGTCGGCAGTCGGCAGGCAGTCCGTCCATCCATAATTGTATTATAATATATACCACCTAACCGTGGTTTTTTTTTCATTCTTTATACCGTCATAGTGTCATACTAGTTGTTACGAGTATACTACTATCTCTTTATCAACCAGTGTACAGTGCGGTAGTTCACGGCTGTGGCTACCTCTGTGTCGGCAGTCGGCAGGCAGTCCGTCCATCCATAATTGTATTATAATATATACCACCTAACCGTGGTTTTTTTTTCATTCTTTATACCGTCATAGTCAGTCATACTAGTTGTTACGAGTATACTACTATCTCTTTATCAACCAGTGTACAGTGCGGTAGTTCACGGCTGTGGCTACCTCTGTGTCGGAACTCGGCAGGCAGTCCGTCCATCCATAATTGTATTACAATATATACCACCTAACCGTGGTTTTTTTTTCATTCTTTATACCGTCATAGTCAGTCATACTAGTTGTTACGAGTATACTACTATCTCTTTATCAACCAGTGTACAGTGCGGTAGTTCACGGCTGTGGCTACCTCTGTGTCGGAACTCGGCAGGCAGTCCGTCCATCCATAATTGTATTACAATATATACCACCTAACCGTGGTTTTTTTTTCATTCTTTATACCGTCATAGTCAGTCATACTAGTTGTTACGAGTATACTACTATCTCTTTATCAACCAGTGTACAGTGCGGTAGTTCACGGCTGTGGCTACCTCTGTGTCGGAACTCGGCAGGCAGTCCGTCCATCCATAATTGTATTATTATAATATATACCACCTAACCGTGGTTTTTTTTTCGTTCTTTATACCGTCGTCATACTAGTTGTTACGAGTATACTACTATCTCTTTATCAACCAGTGTACAGTGCGGTAGTTCACGGCTGTGGCTACCTCTGTGTCGGAACTCGGCAGGCAGTCCGTCCATCCATAATTGTATTATAATATATACCACCTAACCGTGGTTTTTTTTTCGTTCTTTATACCGTCGTCATACTAGTTGTTACGAGTATACTACTATCTCTTTATCAACCAGTGTACAGTGCGGTAGTTCACGGCTGTGGCTACCTCTGTGTCGGCACTCGGCAGGCAGTCCGTCCAACCATAATTGTATTATATACCACCTAACCGTGGTTTTTTTTTCATTCTTTATACCGTCGTCATACTAGTTGTTACGAGTATACTACTATCTCTTTATCAACCAGTGTACAGTGCGGTAGTTCACGGCTGTGGCTACCTCTGTGTCGGCACTCGGCAGGCAGTCCGTCCAACCATAATTGTATTATATACCACCTAACCGTGGTTTTTTTTTCATTCTTTATACCGTCGTCATACTAGTTGTTACGAGTATACTACTATCTCTTTATCAACCAGTGTACAGTGCGGTAGTTCACGGCTGTGGCTACCTCTGTGTCGGCACTCGGCAGCCCGTCCATAATTGTATATACCAGTGACCTAACCGTGGTTTTTTTTTCTTTCTTTATACATACATACTAGTTACGAGTATACTATCTCTTTATCAACCAGTCTATATATTAGCAGCAGACACAGTACAGTGCGGTAGTTCACGGCTGTGGCTACCTCTGTGTCGGCACTCGGCAGCCCGTCCATAATTGTATATACCACCTAACCGTGGTTTTTTTTTCTTTCTTTATACATACATACTAGTTACGAGTATACTATCTCTTTATCAACCAGTCTATATATTAGCAGCAGACACAGTACAGTGCGGTAGTTCACGGCTGTGGCTACCTCTGTGTCGGCACTCGGCAGCCCGTCCATAATTGTATATACCAGTGACCTAACCGTGGTTTTTTTTTCTTTCTTTATACATACATACTAGTTACGAGTATACTATCTCTTTATCAACCAGTCTATATATTAGCAGCAGACACAGTACAGTGCGGTAGTTCACGGCTGTGGCTACCTCTGTGTCGGCACTCGGCAGCCCGTCCATAATTGTATATACCAGTGACCTAACCGTGGTTTTTTTTTCTTTCTTTATACATACATACTAGTTACGAGTATACTATCTCTTTATCAACCAGTCTATATATTAGCAGCAGACACAGTACAGTGCGGTAGTTCACGGCTGTGGCTACCTCTGTGTCGGCACTCGGCAGCCCGTCCATAATTGTATACTAGTATCCAATCCATCCATCTGCATTGTTTACCTGAGGTGCCTTTTAGTTGTGCCTATTAAAATATGGAGAACAAAAATGTTGAGGTTCCAAAATTAGTAGAGATGAGCGGGTTCGGTTTCTTTGAATCCGAACCCGCACGAACTTCACTTTTTTTTTCACGGGTCCGAGCGACTCGGATCTTCCCGCCTTGCTCGGTTAACCCGAGCGCGCCCGAACGTCATCATGACGCTGTCGGATTCTCGCGAGACTCGGATTCTATATAAGGAGCCGCGCGTCGCCGCCATTTTCACACGTGCATTGAGATTGATAGGGAGAGGACGTGGCTGGCGTCCTCTCCATTAGAATAGATTAGAAGAGAGAGAGAGAGAGATTGTGCAGACAGAGTTTACCACAGTGACCAGTGCAGTTGTTGTTAAGTTAACTTTTATTTAATATATCCGTTCTCTGCTATATCCGTTCTCTGCCTGAAAAAAACGATACACAGCAGTCACACAGTGTGACTCAGTCTGTGTGCACTCAGCTCAGCCCAGTGTGCTGCACATCAATGTATAAAAGCTTATAATAATTGTGGGGGAGACTGGGGAGCACTGCAGGTTGTTATAGCAGGAGCCAGGAGTACATAATATTATATTAATTTAAAATTAAACAGTGCACACTTTTGCTGCAGGAGTGCCACTGCCAGTGTGACTAGTGGTGACCAGTGCCTGACCACCAGTATAGTAGTATATTGTTGTATACTATCTCTTTATCAACCAGTCTATATTAGCAGCAGACACAGTACAGTGCGGTAGTTCACGGCTGTGGCTACCTCTGTGTCGGCAGTCGGCACTCGGCAGGCAGTCCGTCCATCCATAATTGTATAATTATATACCACCTAACCGTGGTATTTTTTTTTCTTTCTTTATACCGTCGTCATAGTCATACTAGTTGTTATGAGTATACTACTATCTCTTTATCAACCAGTGTACAGTGCGGTAGTTCACGGCTGTGGCTACCTCTGTGTCGGCAGTCGGCAGGCAGTCCGTCCATCCATAATTGTATTATTATAATATATACCACCTAACCGTGGTTTTTTTTTCATTCTTTATACCGTCATAGTGTCATACTAGTTGTTACGAGTATACTACTATCTCTTTATCAACCAGTGTACAGTGCGGTAGTTCACGGCTGTGGCTACCTCTGTGTCGGCAGTCGGCAGGCAGTCCGTCCATCCATAATTGTATTATAATATATACCACCTAACCGTGGTTTTTTTTTCATTCTTTATACCGTCATAGTGTCATACTAGTTGTTACGAGTATACTACTATCTCTTTATCAACCAGTGTACAGTGCGGTAGTTCACGGCTGTGGCTACCTCTGTGTCGGCAGTCGGCAGGCAGTCCGTCCATCCATAATTGTATTATAATATATACCACCTAACCGTGGTTTTTTTTTCATTCTTTATACCGTCATAGTCAGTCATACTAGTTGTTACGAGTATACTACTATCTCTTTATCAACCAGTGTACAGTGCGGTAGTTCACGGCTGTGGCTACCTCTGTGTCGGCACTCGGCAGGCAGTCCGTCCATCCATAATTGTATTATAATATATACCACCTAACCGTGGTTTTTTTTTCATTCTTTATACCGTCATAGTGTCATACTAGTTGTTACGAGTATACTACTATCTCTTTATCAACCAGTGTACAGTGCGGTAGTTCACGGCTGTGGCTACCTCTGTGTCGGCAGTCGGCAGGCAGTCCGTCCATCCATAATTGTATTATAATATATACCACCTAACCGTGGTTTTTTTTTCATTCTTTATACCGTCATAGTGTCATACTAGTTGTTACGAGTATACTACTATCTCTTTATCAACCAGTGTACAGTGCGGTAGTTCACGGCTGTGGCTACCTCTGTGTCGGCAGTCGGCAGGCAGTCCGTCCATCCATAATTGTATTATAATATATACCACCTAACCGTGGTTTTTTTTTCATTCTTTATACCGTCATAGTCAGTCATACTAGTTGTTACGAGTATACTACTATCTCTTTATCAACCAGTGTACAGTGCGGTAGTTCACGGCTGTGGCTACCTCTGTGTCGGAACTCGGCAGGCAGTCCGTCCATCCATAATTGTATTACAATATATACCACCTAACCGTGGTTTTTTTTTCATTCTTTATACCGTCATAGTCAGTCATACTAGTTGTTACGAGTATACTACTATCTCTTTATCAACCAGTGTACAGTGCGGTAGTTCACGGCTGTGGCTACCTCTGTGTCGGAACTCGGCAGGCAGTCCGTCCATCCATAATTGTATTACAATATATACCACCTAACCGTGGTTTTTTTTTCATTCTTTATACCGTCATAGTCAGTCATACTAGTTGTTACGAGTATACTACTATCTCTTTATCAACCAGTGTACAGTGCGGTAGTTCACGGCTGTGGCTACCTCTGTGTCGGAACTCGGCAGGCAGTCCGTCCATCCATAATTGTATTATTATAATATATACCACCTAACCGTGGTTTTTTTTTCATTCTTTATACCGTCATAGTGTCATACTAGTTGTTACGAGTATACTACTATCTCTTTATCAACCAGTGTACAGTGCGGTAGTTCACGGCTGTGGCTACCTCTGTGTCGGCACTCGGCAGGCAGTCCGTCCATCCATAATTGTATTACAATATATACCACCTAACCGTGGTTTTTTTATACCACCTAACCGTGGCAGTCCGTCCATAATTGTATACTAGTATCCAATCCATCCATCTCCATTGTTTACCTGAGGTGCCTTTTAGTTCTGCCTATAAAATATGGAGAACAAAAAAGTTGAGGTTCCAAAATTAGGGAAAGATCAAGATCCACTTCCACCTCGTGCTGAAGCTGCTGCCACTAGTCATGGCCGAGACGATGAAATGCCAGCAACGTCGTCTGCCAAGGCCGATGCCCAATGTCATAGTACAGAGCATGTCAAATCCAAAACACCAAATATCAGAAAAAAAAGGACTCCAAAACCTAAAATAAAATTGTCGGAGGAGAAGCGTAAACTTGCCAATATGCCATTTACCACACGGAGTGGCAAGGAACGGCTGAGGCCCTGGCCTATGTTCATGGCTAGTGGTTCAGCTTCACATGAGGATGGAAGCACTCAGCCTCTCGCTAGAAAACTGAAAAGACTCAAGCTGGCAAAAGCACCGCAAAGAACTGTGCGTTCTTTGAAATCCCAAATCCACAAGGAGAGTCCAATTGTGTCGTTTGCGATGCCTGACCTTCCCAACACTGGACGTGAAGAGCATGCGCCTTCCACTATTTGCATGCCCCCTGCAAGTGCTGGAAGGAGCACCCGCAGTCCAGTTCCTGATAGTCAGATTGAAGATGTCAGTGTTGAAGTACACCAGGATGAGGAGGATATGGGTGTTGCTGGCGCTGGGGAGGAAATTGACCAGAAGGATTCTGATGGTGAGGTGGTTTGTTTAAGTCAGGCACCCGGGGAGACACCTGTTGTCCGTGGGAGGAATATGGCCGTTGACATGCCAGGTGAAAATACCAAAAAAATCAGCTCTTCGGTGTGGAGGTATTTCACCAGAAATGCGGACAACAGGTGTCAAGCCGTGTGTTCCCTTTGTCAAGCTGTAATAAGTAGGGGTAAGGACGTTAACCACCTCGGAACATCCTCCCTTATACGTCACCTGCAGCGCATTCATAATAAGTCAGTGACAAGTTCAAAAACTTTGGGTGACAGCGGAAGCAGTCCACTGACCAGTAAATCCCTTCCTCTTGTAACCAAGCTCACGCAAACCACCCCACCAACTCCCTCAGTGTCAATTTCCTCCTTCCCCAGGAATGCCAATAGTCCTGCAGGCCATGTCACTGGCAAGTCTGACGAGTCCTCTCCTGCCTGGGATTCCTCCGATGCATCCTTGCGTGTAACGCCTACTGCTGCTGGCGCTGCTGTTGTTGCCGCTGGGAGTCGATGGTCATCCCAGAGGGGAAGTCGTAAGCCCACTTGTACTACTTCCAGTAAGCAATTGACTGTTCAACAGTCCTTTGCGAGGAAGATGAAATATCACAGCAGTCATCCTACTGCAAAGCGGATAACTGAGTCCTTGACAACTATGTTGGTGTTAGACGTGCGTCCGGTATCCGCCGTTAGTTCACAGGGAACTAGACAATTTATTGAGGCAGTGTGCCCCCGTTACCAAATACCATCTAGGTTCCACTTCTCTAGGCAGGCGATACCGAGAATGTACACGGACGTCAGAAAAAGACTCACCAGTCTCCTAAAAAATGCAGTTGTACCCAATGTCCACTTAACCACGGACATGTGGACAAGTGGAGCAGGGCAGGGTCAGGACTATATGACTGTGACAGCCCACTGGGTAGATGTATGGACTCCCGCCGCAAGAACAGCAGCGGCGGCACCAGTAGCAGCATCTCGCAAACGCCAACTCTTTCCTAGGCAGGCTACGCTTTGTATCACCGCTTTCCAGAATACGCACACAGCTGAAAACCTCTTACGGCAACTGAGGAAGATCATCGCGGAATGGCTTACCCCAATTGGACTCTCCTGTGGATTTGTGGCATCGGACAACGCCAGCAATATTGTGTGTGCATTAAATATGGGCAAATTCCAGCACGTCCCATGTTTTGCACATACCTTGAATTTGGTGGTGCAGAATTTTTTAAAAAACGACAGGGGCGTGCAAGAGATGCTGTCGGTGGCCAGAAAAATTGCGGGACACTTTCGGCGTACAGGCACCACGTACAGAAGACTGGAGCACCACCAAAAACTACTGAACCTGCCCTGCCATCATCTGAAGCAAGAAGTGGTAACGAGGTGGAATTCAACCCTCTATATGCTTCAGAGGTTGGAGGAGCAGCAAAAGGCCATTCAAGCCTATACAATTGAGCACGATATAGGAGATGGAATGCACCTGTCTCAAGTGCAGTGGAGAATGATTTCAACGTTGTGCAAGGTTCTGATGCCCTTTGAACTTGCCACACGTGAAGTCAGTTCAGACACTGCCAGCCTGAGTCAGGTCATTCCCCTCATCAGGCTTTTGCAGAAGAAGCTGGAGGCATTGAAGAAGGAGCTAAAAGGGAGCGATTCCGCTAGGCATGTGGGACTTGTGGATGCAGCCCTTAATTCGCTTAACAAGGATTCACGGGTGGTCAATCTGTTGAAATCAGAGCACTACATTTTGGCCACCGTGCTCGATCCTAGATTTAAAGCCTACCTTGGATCTCTCTTTCCGGCAGACACAGGTCTGCTGGGGTTGAAAGACCTGCTGGTGACAAAATTGTCAAGTCAAGCGGAACGCGACCTGTCAACATCTCCTCCTTCACATTCTCCCGCAACTGGGGGTGCGAGGAAAAGGCTCAGAATTCCGAGCCCACCCGCTGGCGGTGATGCAGGGCAGTCTGGAGCGACTGCTGATGCTGACATCTGGTCCGGACTGAAGGACCTGACAACGATTACGGACATGTCGTCTACTGTCACTGCATATGATTCTCTCAACATTGATAGAATGGTGGAGGATTATATGAGTGACCGCATCCAAGTAGGCACGTCACACAGTCCGTACTTATACTGGCAGGAAAAAGAGGCAATTTGGAGGCCCTTGCACAAACTGGCTTTATTCTACCTAAGTTGCCCTCCCACAAGTGTGTACTCCGAAAGAGTGTTTAGTGCCGCCGCTCACCTTGTCAGCAATCGGCGTACGAGGTTACATCCAGAAAATGTGGAGAAGATGATGTTCATTAAAATGAATTATAATCAATTCCTCCGCGGAGACATTGACCAGCAGCAATTGCCTCCACAAAGTACACAGGGAGCTGAGATGGTGGATTCCAGTGGGGACGAATTGATAATCTGTGAGGAGGGGGATGTACACGGTGATATATCGGAGGGTGAAGATGAGGTGGACATCTTGCCTCTGTAGAGCCAGTTTGTGCAAGGAGAGATTAATTGCTTCTTTTTTGGGGGGGGGTCCAAACCAACCCGTCATATCAGTCACAGTCGTGTGGCAGACCCTGTCACTGAAATGATGGGTTGGTTAAAGTGTGCATGTCCTGTTTTGTTTATACAACATAAGGGTGGGTGGGAGGGCCCAAGGATAATTCCATCTTGCACCTCTTTTTTCTTTTCTTTTTCTTTGCATCATGTGCTGATTGGGGAGGGTTTTTTGGAAGGGACATCCTGCGTGACACTGCAGTGCCACTCCTAAATGGGCCCGGTGTTTGTGTCGGCCACTAGGGTCGCTAATCTTACTCACACAGTCAGCTACCTCATTGCGCCTCTTTTTTTCTTTGCGTCATGTGCTGTTTGGGGAGGGTTTTTTGGAAGGGACATCCTGCGTGACACTGCAGTGCCACTCCTAGATGGGCCCGGTGTTTGTGTCGGCCACTAGGGTCGCTAATCTTACTCACACAGCTACCTCATTGCGCCTCTTTTTTTCTTTGCGTCATGTGCTGTTTGGGGAGGGTTTTTTGGAAGGGACATCCTGCGTGACACTGCAGTGCCACTCCTAGATGGGCCCGGTGTTTGTGTCGGCCACTAGGGTCGCTAATCTTACTCACACAGTCAGCTACCTCATTGCGCCTCTTTTTTTCTTTGCGTCATGTGCTGTTTGGGGAGGGTTTTTTGGAAGGGCCATCCCGCGTGACACTGCAGTGCCACTCCTAGATGGGCCCGGTGTTTGTGTCGGCCACTAGGGTCGCTAATCTTACTCACACAGTCAGCTACCTCATTGCGCCTCTTTTTTTCTTTGCGTCATGTGCTGTTTGGGGAGGGTTTTTTGGAAGGGCCATCCTGCGTGACACTGCAGTGCCACTCCTAGATGGGCCCGGTGTTTGTGTCGGCCACTAGGGTCGCTAATCTTACTCACACAGCTACCTCATTGCGCCTCTTTTTTTCTTTGCGTCATGTGCTGTTTGGGGAGGGTTTTTTGGAAGGGACATCCTGCGTGACACTGCAGTGCCACTCCTAGATGGGCCCGGTGTTTGTGTCGGCCACTAGGGTCGCTTATCTTACTCACACAGCGACCTCGGTGCAAATTTTAGGACTAAAAATAATATTGTGAGGTGTGAGGTATTCAGAATAGACTGAAAATGAGTGTAAATTATGGTTTTTGAGGTTAATAATACTTTGGGATCAAAATGACCCCCAAATTCTATGATTTAAGCTGTTTTTTAGTGTTTTTGGAAAAAAACACCCGAATCCAAAACACACCCGAATCCGACAAAAATAATTCGGTGAGGTTTTGCCAAAACGCGTTCGAACCCAAAACACGGCCGCGGAACTGAACCCAAAACCAAAACACAAAACCCGAAAAATTTCAGGCGCTCATCTCTACTCATATACTGTATTGAATACACTGAGGCAGGGAAGTGCGCTACTTTCTATCGCAAACGCTGTGGCTGGGTGTGCGAAAACATCTAGTTTAGTATTTTGAGCTGGTCCATCAGATTGTTCTGCTCGTTCATATAGTCACCAGCACAGTCCAATTTTTTCATTTTCTCTTATTTGATATTAACAGCCAGCCATGTCCCCCACAAAATGAAAAATCGGGTTTGAGTCCAATTATGAATCAGACCCAATATTACTAAGGGCTAGATGCCTCATCACTTAGAGAGTGATAAAATTGAGAGCCAGAAAGTACTAACCAGTTAGCTCCTAACTCTCATTGGCTGGTACTTTATCTTTCTCCAATTTATCACTCTCCAAGCGATGAGGCATCTAGTAAACTGTGCATTTTTTATTATTTGCTGTTTGTTTGTAACATCTGGCGGAAACGCATCATGTTAGGATAAGGGGCCTAATTCAGGGGGTCATTCCGAGTTGATCGCTCGCTAGCTACTTTTTGCAGCGCTGCGATCAGATAGTCGCCGCCTATGGGGGAGTGTATTTTAGCTTTGCAATTGTGCGATTGCATGTGCAGCCGAGCGGTACAAAAACGTTTTGTGCAGTTTCTGAGTAGGTCAGAACTTACTCAGCCGCTGCGATCACTTCAGCCTGTTCGGCCCCGGAATTGACGTCAGACACCCGCCCTGCAAACTCTTGGACACACCTGCGTTTTTCCAAACACTCTCAGAAAACGGCCAGTTGCCACCCACAAACGCCTTCTTCCTGTCAATCTCCTTGCGATCGGCTGTGCGAATGGATTCTTCGTTAAATCCATCGCTCAGCAACGATCCGCTTTGTATCCGTACGACGCGCCTGCGCATTGCGGTGCATACGCATGCGCAGTTTTTACCTGATCGAACCGCAGCGAAAAACCCTAGCTTGGGATTAGGTCGGAATGACCCCCTGAGTCCTGATTGTAGCAGCAAATTTGTTAACAGATGGGCCAAACCATGTGCACTGCAGGGGAGGCAGATATAAGGTGCAGGGAGAGTTAAATTTGGGTGGGGTGTGTTCAAACTGAAATCTAAATTGCAGTGTAAAAATAAAGCAGCCGGTATTTACCCTGCACAGAAACAAAATAACCCACCAGAATCTAACTCTCTCTGCACATGTTATATCTGCCCCACCTGCAGTGCACATGGGCCCTCATTCCGAGTTGATCGCAGAGAGACATCGCATCGCAAATGTGCAAAACCTAACTAACTGCGCATGCGCAAATGCGTAAATACGCATGCGCGAGCTCAGCCGTGCGACACCGGTGCAAAAATACTAAAAAAAAAGCCACACGTTACTCACAAACGAAAACGAGGAGTGGCGGAGGCGAGACTTCGCAATGGTCCGACATGGGCGTGAAAGTGGGCGTACAGTGTGGGAGTATGCAACTCGCAATGGGCGTGTTTTTCGCAATTTAACATTGTCGCTGTTAAAACTAACATAGGAATCCATAGCAATCTTCACGCAGCAGCCGAGTAGGTCTGCAGTTACTCTGCATTTGCGAAGTGCTGTTACAAGTGTGTATGCAGTAATTAGCAGTTAATTGGAGAGCACATTCATCTGTTGGCCAATTACTTGTTAAATACTGCTCAGATGAAAGTTACCAAACAGCAATTGTCTGAACCCACATTACATGTTTATTCTACTCACATATAAATCTCACACACTGCCAAATAAGGTTGTTGTTTGTGTTAAAGTTGGTGTGTAAAATGTTTGTAAAGGGCAGGTTTTAATGTGTGTAAGACTACTAACTGCAAACAAGTTAAATTACACAAAATGTTAATTGCAAGCAGCAACATTTTACCGAAATAAACAGACTCCCACATAATGCAGCATACACTTAATTTTGGCCAGAAATGTTTTGTTTTTTTATTTAAAATATCTGACAATGTTTTAAATGATGTCCTGTTGACCATAGATAAAACTAAAAAGTGTTGTGTCAGTTTAATTAATATGGACATTAAAGTGTGGTGCAAGGCATACCTGTAGTATTTTTGAAGATGCAATTGTTTTAAAAACTTGCAGATTGTTCCCTCGTTACACAAGTGTCTATATGCTTACATAATCTTCCTGGAACTAAGATTTACATAATGCATTACCTTGAATAAAGTGCACAATTGTTGGTAAAATATTATATGTTTATTACTGTAGTAATATTTGTAAACATCAAAACAACATGGCTACATGTGAGTATCACAGGCAGAGATGGACCAAGCAGCAAGCAGATGACACTGACACAAATGAGATAGCAGAACTCAGTACTCGGCAAAATTCAGCTTCTGACAAACTGATAAATTTAACTAACACAATAAAATATTACACACCCTGCCACAAAAAAAATTTGACCAAACTGAGAAAGAATTAGGATCCACCACACAAACACAGCAATACATAGCACACTAGTAACAGGAAGATGGCTCTGTTGCTTCTGAAAATAAGCTCACAGGCTACAATACCTCCAAACATTAATAATACATTTCACTAAGAGGGAGTTAGCCATTCTGGACACACAAGCCAACTCCAAAATAACATAGAGGCAACATAAAAAACATGGGTGCTGCCCATCTGGAGAGACATCACTTTCTTTTTTTTTGCCCCGCCTGAGGCTGTTCTTCTTGGCTTGGTCTGCGGAGCGACCTTCGTTGGGCCTGCCCAGTGGCCTGTTCTTCCTGGGCAGGGGCAGGGGAGGGAGCCGATGTGGGTGGCTCTCTGCCACTGTGGGCAAGGGAGACAGCGATGGCCTGGAGCCCTTGCAAGATGTTAGTTGCAAGGCTTTGGAATGAGGAGGCAAGTTGTTCTTGTCCCTGCCTGATCTCTGCCAGACCTTGGCAGAGTTGAGCAACACCTTGCTCAACACTGGTTCGGTGCTCACTGAGCCGGACAGCTATCTGGCTTACCTCCCGGAGGACCCCCTCTTGAAATGCATTTAGGCTCTCACCATACCTAGCTATTTCAAGCAGGATCTCCTCCAAGTCTGTAAACTCCACAGCGACAGATGGTCCTCCACCTGTAGCCCTAGAGGCATTCCACTCCGCAGACCTCTTTGCCTTCAGGCGGAATTTGAAGTCGGCCCAACTACATATGTTTGTGGAAATAGGGGCAAAGTAGAGTATTATTATTTCTGTCTAAAAATATATAGGACACATGTTCTGCTTTTGTTTGCTATACATAACATCACATGTAACTACATTTTTAAGACAACTTAGCACAGAGAATGGACTGCCAAGATGCACTTACCGTCGTCTAACTTCCTGTGATGTTCTGACGACAGAGCCAACTTCATTCACAGAATGTGTGATGTCCCTCCGGATGCGATCTTTCGTAGCAGCACCCATGTTTTTGGGGCCTCTATGTATTTTGGACATGGCCTGCGTGACCAAAACACGCAACTCCCTCTTAGTGAATGCTGGCTGTCTTTTCTTACGTCTGGAGGTAGCCTGTGAGCTTTCTTCCTGCTGCTCCTCGCCATCTTCCTCGTCACTAGCAGCTTCTGTCTGTTGTGCTTGTGTGGCTAATGCTGATTCTCCCTCAATTTGGCCAGTATGTGTGTGTGGCAGGGTATCACCACTTAATTGTTGGGGCTCAGAAGCTGACATTTCCCGAGTACTGGGTCCTGCCTCTTCATCATCCGCAGAGGCGGATTCCATCATCCGTCTCTGGCACTCTATGCGTTTTTTCGCCAATGCCATCTGCTGCTGCATAATGCGGTCCATCTCTGCTGCTAATTCCTCACGAGTAGCCATGTTGAAGATGTCGTCTGTCCGCCCAGGTGTGTGCCTATTTATACCTACGTGCGGCGCGTTCATTCACACAGGTGTACAGTATGCTAATCTTGCTAATGATTGCACTGCTTATTTAAGGGCCTGGTTTGCACGCTGTGAGTGTTTTGGTGATGAATGGAGTTTGGAGTTTGTGTTTCTGGCCCGTGCGAGAAGGTGCTCTTGAACTTTTCTGAGTGAGTAATTTTAGCATTGTCAAGCATACAGTTTTCCGTTTTTTAGCTTTTAGCATATACACAGTATTGCCTAATTTTTAATTTAACTTATTTTTTCCAGGATTGTTCTGCAAAGTAGTGTTGTTCTTGCCTGTAATAGCTACTAAAGGACTAAATTTTGGGCTGAATCTATTTTTGATGTATAACATAATTTTCATAATTTATACTTAGGTGTTGGTTATGTTTTTGATGCTCTTATTATGTGTCTGTTTGTTTGTTTTTGTGAATTTTTGTGCTAAAACTATGTTTGTTTCTCCCTTGTAATTTGTGTTTTACCTTTTTTGTCTCAATTTAAATTTGTTCCTGAATTGAATACAGAAAAAATGTCGTATGCTCCTGCAGTAAGTTTACACCCTGATTTAATTTTTGGGATTAAGGTTGTACTTTTTTGTTTTGCATTTGTCTTATTCTCATTTTTTTTTTTATTTAAAATCATGTTTTCTTTGGAAAAAAAAACACCAACATATGTTTCAAAATGTTGAACATTTTGTGACTGTGCAGCTGATTTCTCACAACAAATGTGGTGACTACACTGTGTTTTTTATTTTATTTTATACAAAGTGTGTTTGTATTGGGGGTTGTGTTAGTTTTTTTTTTTTTTTCTGGCTCTTCCGCGACTGCGTATTTCCGCTCGAGCTAAATAAGGACTCTGGTCTTCACAGCATTGCAAACATCAATAAAGTTTATTTCAATGACAGCATAGATTTTACACCAATCACATGCCAACACACACTATAAATATATGCCCAAACAAGGAAAACGCCATTGCCATGATGCGTGCTGCCCCGTTCACACGGCGGGAACTCCGCGTGCTGGTGGCGGTAATGGACCGACGCGTAGGCCGCGTTGGGCGTTTTATCCCAAATAGGGTAAAACGCGAGGCCTACGCGGAGGTCCGCCGCTTACTACGAAGGCGCCTCCGCAGTCGCAGGACCATCATCCAGCTTGAGAGGCGCTGGAGCGACCTGCGGAGGCGCACGCCAAACCTTATGGCGGAGCTTCGCCAACAGATCCGGACCCTACGTGTCCGCAGTGAGTAACATTTCGTGCACAGACAGAATTAACGCATAACCTTTGCATACTATCGTTAAGTGTGGTAGCAAAAATTTGCACAGAGAAAATTTGCATGAGTGTGTGTAGGTAGGTTATGCAGTGATGCATAACTCACAATATGACCTTTTGCAAGAGGAAGCGAACACTCTGCTTAGGTATTTGTAACTTAATTGTTAATCTCAAGATTTCTCTGCACAAATGATGCCAATCATACATTAAGAGTGAAGTGACGGAGCAGAACATTCTGTCCCTCCTGGCGAGACTCATGTTGGGAGGTATGGTACTGACTGTATGTTGTTGGCCATAATTAATACACAGGCAGAAAAGTTTAAACTAATACCGGATCATTGTTTTTTAAAACATTTAAAATTGTGGGTCAATTTTTACACTGGAGATGTTGTTTAGATTAAAAAATGTGAATATATTTTAAAATGGATAGACGGTTTTAATATACTTTATTTTGATTCTGTTTGTTTGATAAGGGCAACATCACCATGAAATATATTTTACTAACTTAGTCATGTTAACCCTGTTTCTTTAAACATGGTACAGAACAGAGTAATAGGAATATTGTGTTTTTTTATTTTGGTTTTTAACCAAAAAATAACATATGTCATTATAGGGCGAGCACAACGGCAAGGTGCTGGTGCAGGGAGGACACACCAGCAACATTCCCCATCCCCTTCCCGATCACCCTCCCCCTCTCCTGGCCAATCCCCCTCTCCTGCCCAATCCCCCTCTCCGCCAACCTCACCCTCTCCAGCCACCTCACCCTCTCATGCCACCTCACCCTCTCCTGCCCAATCCCCCTCTCCGCCAACCTCACCAGCCACCTCACCCTCTCATGCCACCTCACCCTCTCCTGCCCAATCCCCTTCTCCGCAAACCTCACCCTCTCCAGCCACCTCACCCTCTCATGCCACCTCACCCTCTCCTGCCCAATCCCCCTCTCCGCAAACCTCACCCTCTCCAGCCACCTCACCCTCTCATGCCACCTCACCCTCTCCTGCCCAATCCCCCTCTCCGCAAACCTCACCCTCTCCAGCCACCTCTGCATCATTTTCCAAAACACCCTCTCCAGCCCAAGCCCACTCTATTTCCCAATCCCCCTCTCAAGCCCACACCCCCTCTCCAGACCAATCCCACTCTCTTACCAAATTTCCCTCTCTGCCCCCCTCCCCCTCTGTGTCCCAAAAAAAAAACACCACCACCCTCACCCTATCATTCACAAACACCCTCTGAAAGTACCTCCCCCTTCCATCCTCTCACCCAATTGGACCCTCCTTCCCCCATCCAGCCTTCTTCCCCCATCCAGCACCCATCCCCCATCCAGCCAACCTCACCCACCCATCCCCCATCCAGCCTCCATCCCCCAGCCAGCAAACTTCGCTGACAGAATGGGCAGCAGAGGCCCCGGAGCCACTAGAGGGAGGTGTCCAAGTGGCAGAGGAGAGTAAGTTGGCACACATTCCTTATTTTTAATTTTATTGTTAAAAAAAATAAAAAAAAATAAATGCAGTGTTGTACTGTGGGCAATCTTTTGTCTAGGTTAAATGCTTGTCTTCTTCATCATGGTATGGATGATGCATTCACATTTGTGTGCGGGACATTATATGTACAGTGTCTACATCTGGTTGATAATCACTATGTGGACAGGTTTGCCCGCACAACAAGGTTTGTATGTGAAACATTATATGCAACACATTTAGACCAGAGTGTTATTTTTTGTGTGTTTTGTCTTTTTCAATTGAGTTTGGGTCTTGCAATATTTTCTTAGAAAAGTTGCAGGAGTCACTTTGTTAGCCAGCCTAAAGACACAATGATTTGTGTTGTGAAAGTTACACTCACAAAATATTTATTTTCTTTTTCAAAACCTGTTTGACCTTGGTTTTTTTTTGTAAGGCAGGCTTTCAGGGAGTGTGAGCATGCTAGGGTATGTTGTCCTTCTGAAGATGTTGATATGCAGTGTGATGATTCCAGACAAAACAGCACAAAAAACAAGTCTGCTTCATTACAGATGTGAATGAAGACCAGTATGGGGTTACATGTACTAATTTGGGGGTGTGATTCAAGATTGGATGTTTACCATAGCAAACAAACTATAACAAGTTTTTTGTTCTTTTCCACCTTCTAGAAGAGAAGTTTAAAGTGATTGGTTGCTATGGGCAACATCCCATCTTAAATATAACTCCCATCTTGGGAAATGTACATCATGGTGTGTTAGACTTTTACACATTGTAATTTTCGAATTACAAACATTGCTGAGTATGCTTTTGTGTTGGTATGCTACTGTTTTGTCATTTAAACATCCATGATGTATATCATTTTTTATGAAAGTGTGCTTTGTGGAATTGTGATGTAATAGCTAATGTGAGTTATGTTTAAAATATCATTTTTATTCTGATTTTCAGATGTTGCCATTGGAGATCCCACAAGCCTGGTAGCCATCGTTGCCAGAATGAAGGCTAATGTGGAGGCCATGTTGGCCGAAATACAAAATTTGTCAGATTTACTTTAAACAAAAATAAAAAAATTTTGTTTTAACAATGAAAAAAAAATAAGTAAAAAAAAATGTTACTAAAACATTTGTTTAACAAATAAAAAAAAAAATTGGTCCGTTATGCGCTTGTAATGTTTTTATTGTTCAAAAATTAAAGCATATTGCAAAGAAGAAATTGGTTAACAAAACAAAAAAAAATATATTAACCACTAGTATTAGTCTTATTTATTACATACAAATTAGGTTAGTTAGTAGCTTCTTTTTTAAACAAACATGTAAACACATACATTCACACACTAAACATCCACACCAAATTAAGCTAGTTACATTTATGTCAGGCACAGTTTACACATCTCTTGCACTTCTTTCAAAAAAACATGGTAATGTCCAATTATGCCTGCAAAGTGTTCTTGAGGTATTCTTTGCAGACTTAATTGGTCATGCACACAATCAATTATTCCACTAATTGGTTTTATAATTGAGGGACGCTTGCTGAGTTAGAATTGCAAGGTGTCATCTAAATTAGGTTTAAAAAGCCATTGCTGTGCGTTTGTTTGCACAAAACATAGCATATTTAAGAGGAATGCGTAAATCTACGATGATATCGTATTTTTGCGATGATGTTTGTGTGTATGCGTTGGATTCGCATAACTGCGTTGGAATATGGCATACGCCTACCTTGTGCAATACTGCGTACGAAATAGCAAAAGTACGTTGGGGGCGGATGTTCGCAATTTTACAACATAATTGCAACTTTGCGAATATGTTGTGCGAACGAAAAACTTAGCGACCAACTCGGAATGACCTCCATGGTTTTGCCCATCTGCTAACAAATTTGCTGCTACGATCAGGTCTGAATTAGGCCCTAGGGGGTCATTCCGAATTGCTCGCTAGCTGAAAATGTTCGCTGCGCTGCAATGAGGCAAAAATACAGCACTTCTGCGCATGCATATGCGGCGCAATACGCACGCACGACTTACTTTCACAACAGGCGAAGTAGTTTCACAAAAGGTCTAGCAAAGTTTTTCAGTCGCACTGCTGGCCGCAGAGTGATTGACAGGAAGTGGGCGTTTCTGGGTGTCAACTGGCCGTTTTCAGGGAGTGATCGAAAAATCGCAGACGTGCCCGGAAAATCTCAGGCATGGCTGGCTGAACGCAGGGCGTGTTTGTGACGTCAAATTCCGGAACTGAATGTTCTGAAGTGATCGCAAGCACTGAGTAGGTCTGGAGCTACTCTGAAACTGCACAAAATTATTTTGCTGCCGCTCTGCGATCCTTTCGTTCGTACTTCTGCTAAGCTAAGATACACTCCCAGAGGGCGGCAGCTTAGCGTTTGCACGGCTGCTAAAAACAGCTAGCGAGCGATCAACTCGGAATAAACCCTTGGATCCTTGGCTTGGAGTCCACCTGTGGTAAATTCAGTTGATTGGACATGATTTGGAAAGGTACACACCTGTCTATATAAGGTCCCACGCTTGACAGTGCATGTCTCAGCACAAACCAAGCATGAAGTCAAAGGAATTGTCTGTTGACCTCCGAGACAGGATTGTCTTGAGGCACAAATCTGGGGAAGGGTACAGAAAAATATCTGCTGCTTTGAAGGTCCCAATAAGCACAGTGGCCTACATCATCCGTAAAAGGAAGAAGTTCGGAACCAAAAAGACTTCCTAGAGCTGGTCGGCCGTCTAAACTGAGCGATCTGGGGAGAAGGGCCCTAGTCAGGGAGGTGACCGAGAACCCGATGGTCACTCTGTCAGAGCTACAGCATTCCTCTGTTGAGAGAGGAGAACCTTCCAGAAGGACAACCATCTTTGCAGCAATCCACCAATCAGGCCTGTATGGTAGAGTGGCCAGACGGAAGCTACTCCTTAGTAAAAAGCACATGGCAGCCCGCCTGGAGTTTGCCAAAATGCATCTGAAGGACTCTCAGACCATGAGAAACATAATTCTCTGGTCTGATGAGACAAAGATTGAACTCTTTGGCGTGAATGCCAGGTGTCATGTTTGGAGGAAACTAGGTACCACTCATCACCAGGCCAATATCATTCATATAGTGAAGCATGGTGGTAGCATCATCATGCTGTGGGGATGTTTTCAGTGGCAGGAACTTGGAGACTAGTCAGGATAGAGGTAAAGATGAATGCAACAATGTACAGAGACATCCTGGATGAAAACCTGCTCCAGAGTGCTCTTGACCTCAGACTGGGGCGACGGTTCAGCTTTCAGCAGGACAATGACCCTAAGCACACAGCACACAAAGGAGTGGCTTCAGGACAACTCTGTGAATGTCCTTGAGTGGCCCAGCCAGAGCCCAGACTTGAAGCCGACTGAACATCTCTGGCCTGGAGAGATCTGAAAATGGCTGTGCACCGACGCTTCCCATCCAGCCTGATGGAGCTTGAGAGGTGCTGCAAAGAGGAATGGGCAAAACTGCCCAAAGATAGGTGTGCCAAGCTTGTGGCATCATATTCAAAAAGACTTGAGGCTGTAATTGCTGCCAAAGGTGCATCAACAAAGTATTGAGCAAAGCTCAAAGGTGCATCAACAAAGTATTGAGCAAAGCCTGTGAATACTTGTGTACATGTGATTTCTTAGTTTTTTATTTTTAATAATTGTGCAAAAATCTCAAAAAAAACTTTTTTCACGTTGTCATTATGGGGTATTGTGTGTAGAATTTTGAGGGGAAAAATGAATTTGTTCCAGTTTGGAATAAGGCTGTAACATAACAAAATGTGGAAAAAGTGAAGCGCTGTGAATACTTTCCGGATGCACTGTACATACAAGCGTCACAAATTTTAAACCTCAAATTCAAACTGTGGGTCGATCGTTGACTGCACCACGAAAATTGTTGCTGGTCTTCGAATCGTTGAGAGTCGATCAGATTTGAAACTGGTCTGTAATATTTTGTTATGTCCATCAAAGAACATTTTGGGCGGGATGTATCAAAGCTACAATGCGGTCGAACCTCCGAAAATGCAGTTTTCTGAGGTTTTGCCGCAACTTCTTTCGCAATGTGCACTGGGAGAGATCCAATCGGATCCATGGGCGCTAAAAGTGGGTGTGTCAGTCCTTTGCACAGTCAGCTTCACAATGTACGCAAGGAAAGGCCTTTGTACTATTTGCATAAACTCGAAAACGGCCGATCACCAATGGACGCGGCCGATGGCACTTTTGCGCACTCAGCAGAAACAGGACCTTTAGCTTTAATTTTTTTCTTTTTATTGACTAGTTTTTTTTTCTATTTCAGCTTTATCACATTTTATAAAATACAAAGTTAGTACATTTATGTTCATTGCAGAAATATGGTCATAAACGTAGGGACTCCGAAAGAAGGAACAACACAATTTCCATTACCTCTTATTATGTATCACTGTACATAGGAGGTCATTCCGAGTTGTTCGCTCGCTAGCAGTCTTTAGCAGCCATGCAAACGCTAACCCGCCGCCCACTGGGAGTGTATTTTAGCTTAGCAGAAGTGCAAACGAAAGGATCGCAGAGCGGCTACAAAATAATATTGTGCAGTTTCTGAGCAGCTTCAGACTTACTCAGCGCTTGCGATCACTTCAGACCATTCAGTTCCGGATTTGACATCACAAACACGCCCTGCGTTCGGCCAGCCATGCCTGCGTTTTTCCTGGCACGCCTGCCTTTTTCCGAACACTACCTGAAAACGGTCAGTTGACCCCCAGAAACGCCCCTTTCCTGTCAATCACTCTGCGGCTGGCATTGCGACTGAAAAGCTTCGCTAGGCCTTGTGTGAAACTACATCGGCCGTTGTGAAAGTACGTCGCGCGTGCGCCGCATACGTATGCGCAGAAGTGCCTTTTTTTGCATCATCGCTGTGCAGCGAACATTTTCAGCTAGCGATCAGCTTGGAATGACCCCCATAGAGTTTGCCCATCTGTCTGCAGTACTAGCTGTCTGTATCCTAGGATAACTATACATTTAAATGTACCTCTGCTAGGTAACACTTAATTTTGCATATCTGCTTACAGCAACGTTACAAAAAAAAATGTCTTCTAACGAGCTAACATTCTGGGACACATACCAACAGGAACCGTTATGGTCGTCCAGACACACAATACATCATTCAAATAACAGGACGGGAGGGCTGCGGGACAAATTACATTAGTGTTATGTTCCTACCAATAGGAGAACTTAAAGCGCAAAACAAAGCCTCAGAGATCCCAGATCTGCCCCTTATATGCCCATCAGGACCCCCCATTCCATTAAGTCTCCCCATATACCTCAGGCCACATCATGTGGCTTCCTGCACTGTACATCACTGGGGTGGGGGGGTCACACTCAGGGCACAATAAGGGCAGCAAGGGGGGGAGTGTGCCCTCCTACCCCTCTGTGTGGGCTCCAGCAGCAGGTACCAGCGTCCACATCCAGCCACAACAGGAAGTGCGGGAAAGGGGGGGGCATTAATTATATAATATTAGAGGTGTAATTTGCTGAAACGAAGTTTCGCTTAGTACAAAGAAAACTGTTGTCAATGTCTATCAATGTGTGATTCTTTTTACTACTTCTTTGTAGCTAATGCATATTATGTTTTTGGCATAGACCCCCTCACAAAAATGTAAGAACACAAGCATTCCTTGCTGATTCTCTGTTCGCAGGAGCAATGAGACACACAATTGCACTTTCCTGCGCTCTCTTCACAGCCTGTGTGAAGTTGGACACTACTAAATCACCCTGACGGATGAGCCTGGATCTACGTGTAATGCGCAGCATATTTATCTGGATTCCGTTATCTGATCTCACTTTAAGTGAGGTCTACAAATTGGCCTGTGCTGACAAGATACATAAGTCAAGTACAGAAAATAATAAGCAGACACTGTGCATGGGAAATAAAAGGTTCTATGTGAAAATTCTGCCACCCGGGCTCAGCCATAAAACCTCAGCGAAACGCGTTGCCTAATAAGATGCTGCTTTCTCTTTATAACGCTGTCTGGCATTTGTTGAAAGTTGTTGAAGCCCGTACAAGGTATGCAATAAAAGTAAATTATTAATATGTTCTTGGTTTATGGTTTCAGCTCTTCTTCTCGTAAGATGTCTCATAAAGATATTCCCATCTTGGGGTATAAAACACATTATGAATAGGACTACCCTAGTGATTTCCATTACATCTCTGATCTGACCACAGTTAATATTAGTTTTATTATTCTTTATTTATATGTCAAGTTAGACCGCATCTATCAGCAACGGTTTCTTATGGAGCCTACTAGACACAGCAGGGCAGATGTATTAAGCCTGAAGAAGGGATAAAAAAGTGATAAGTGGAAGGTGATAACACACCAGCTAATCAGCTCCTAACTATCATTTTCAAATCCATAATGATTGGCTGGTGCGTTATCACCTTGGACTTATTACTGCTGTATCCCTTTTTCAGGTTGATACATCTGCCCCAGTATGTGGTACTATCCGAGCAGTTGGCTGATGTGCTGTCGACTAATAATGATCCAATCAGAAACGACCATATCACTAGCAGGAGTGTGATTAAAGGCAGTCAATTGATAACAGCTATCAGCAAGTGTGTTCCCTCATCTTCCACCTGCAGTAACGTGGTCCAGCAAAGTTCTAGATCACTTACTAGATAATCAGTTGGGCTACCTAACTGCCCTCCATTTGTCTAAAAAAAACAACAACTCTTCTACGTAAGGGGCTCACTGCTCCCCTACCTTCCCCTGCAGTGCAAATACTTTTTTTTCTAAAGGTATGTGGCCATGCATTCCTGTGATTAGGCCACACCCTCAAAAAGTACCCAAGCCCATCCCAGCTGTCTACGGCCCTGAGGTTGGATAATGAATAATGCAGCTCACTCACCTTCATGTGTGGCAGATATAGAAGGTGACCCTGTTGCGTCAACCCGGGTATCACTGCTCTCAGACAACTCTGGTTTACACCTTTTGCTGCCTACCTAGGCCATCTGCTCCCAACAATCCACCACCATACCTGTCCAAGTATCCTCTGCCTCTTACCTGTACAAAATGCCTACCTAGGCCATCTGCTCCCAACAACCCACCACCATACCTGTCCAAGTATCCTCTGCCTCTTACCTGTACAAAATGCCTACCTGGGCCATCTGCTCCCAACAACCCGCCACCATACCTGTCCAAGTATCCTCTGCCTCTTACCTGTACAAAATGCCTACCTAGGTCATCTGCTCCCAACAACCCACCACCATACCTGTCCAAGTATCCTCTGCCTCTTACTTGTACAAAATAAATACATAGAAACAATGAATCCCTTATTGAGCCCATAGTTCAATATTTAGGGGGGTCAGTCTATAATGGGTGCAGGATGTGCGGTAATTGTACCTACTGTATCCCTCTGGAGTCCCACATCAGTCGGAGCTGCCAATTTCCTGGAGACTTGCCCATGCACAGTAGAGAAGTCTCTGGGAACATAGTGTAAGATGAGGGGTCCCACACAGACTGTACACCTGGACTATCTTCTCTCTTAAAGCGCCCCTGGACCCAATTTGTACATACTGTAAACTGGTATTTCTTAGAGTGTGTACACACGGTGAGATCCTTGCTATGCCTGATTTTCACGTTGCGATTTCCCCTGAACTCCCCGGAGCCCAGCACCACAGATTTTGACTAACTTTTCTTGAGGTATGGACTATGTGTGCTTACGATTTTGGCTTATGTGAGATTTTGGCTTATGTGAGATGTCATTGACATGTGAGATGAACTAGATAGTACACCGATCTAGCAAGGATTGACTTGCCTGCACAGTCTATCTTTTCTTGTGATACGGATCTGGCGGGACCGCGTATCAGGATCGAATCAGGATCGCAAGTGGCATAACACATTGCGATTTGCACTAACTTTTCTTGTGATTTTGACCATATAGGCAAAATCGAAAGAAAAAAATCTCACCGTGTGTACACACCATTAGTATAATTATACTCAAGTTTAAATAGTTATTTAGATACTTTTTTTTGTTTTAAACACAAAACAAAAACAATAATATATATATGCATATATATATACACTTACTTTTTCCAGGTAATGACAACGAAAAATGATTATTTAATCTTCATAAAGATTCCATTGCATATATACTGAGGGCTGCAGCTGTCGGTCTGTATGCAATGGAATCTTTATGAAGATTAAATAATCGTGTGTCATCTCCAAAAGTGAGTGCTGGTATCTCTTTTTTCATTACCTGGGAAAAGTGAGTGTTAATATTAACCCTTTTTTGACCTTTTTTTGTGGTTAACGACAAACTCCAACAGTAGAGATTACCTATAACTTAAGGGGGAGATTTATAAAAACTTATAGGTGGATATCCAATTAGCCCCGGTAATTTTACCGGGGCTAATTGTCCCGCCGGGGGCTATCTATTAGCCCCAATAAGCGGGCACGAGACCCGGCTTATCGGGCATTTTGTTTCACCTGCCTCAGGCAGGCGAAGCAATATCCCCCGAAACAGTCCCGTTTTTGTGCGAAAACGGGGCTGTTTCATCCGAAAACACACAGGTTTCATTGAACCTGTGTGTTTTCGGGCGAGATCAGCTTTTTTTTTTAAGGGCGATCCATTTTGGATAACCTGTAAAAAAAAATTTTTTAAAACGGTGAAACATCGGGAAAAAAGTCAGAAAAACGTCAGTTTTCGGACGTTTTTCAGACCCGATGTTTTACTGGGGACAATTGGATATCCCCCATAGAGCGATAAAGTGGAGAGAGAGAAAAAGTACCGACCAATCAGCTGCTAACATTTTACAGGTTGTGTTTGAAAAATTACACTTTATCTCTCTCCAAGCTGTGGTAAATTGCCCTAAGTGTTTTTGTTTTCATCGAACGAAACACATTCGTACAAATCTATCTTCTGAACACATCAGGAATTTTCCTTCTCCAGAATTAGGAACGGAGTGGGAATTATTGTCTAGGTGGCAGTTTATTTATTTGAACACGTTTTCCAATATAATTCAGAAATCATCATGAACCTAATTGCAAAAAAACAAAAAAGAGCACTTGGGCGGAGACTTGTTTGACACTAATGAGAGCTCATTATTTATTATTTATTTATTATAATTTATTACCAGTTATTTATATAGAGCTCATTATGGCTCCTGTAGGGCGCACATTGCCGGAGCGATCTCACACATGTTGTGCAGTTGGTAGACATTGATAAGTCGCACCAGTGTTCTCCCGGCAGTGACTGTGAATGAGGAATTCGCCAACTTATTTTACTCCATGGAGAACAGCAGGGAGGGGAGGGGTCACTAATCCGGCCGGCCTCCAGCTCACAAGTTGCGTTTATAGAGATCAGTCGTCTCTGAACACACGTCTCACTGCATGTAGCGAAGCTTTGCGACCGATTGCCTACTGCTGTGTGAGAGTGTATGGACTGGCTGCTGTGACGGATCTGCTGTAGATATTCTAGTGTGTTAAAGATAATCTACAATTATACCAATCCGCATGAGCCAAAGACAATAGAGAAGATGCATTGACAAAAACGGGGGTGGAAAGGTGGGGGAGGGGTTACCTGGAAACCCCCCTCCTCTTGGCTAGCAGCTCATATTATGCCAGCAGCTCATATTATAACCACAATATCAATAGTATATAATACAATTACTAGAGCTGCTGCCACATCATGCAGTGTAAGGGACAGAGCAGAGCTGCTGCACGTGCCCAGTGGTAGCAGCTTCTACTACCGAGATTACTGTGTGTGTGGACATCTATTGGACCTCATTCAGTAAGGATTGCAGATTCTGCTTTTTAGCTTACATTCTGCATGGTTGCAGATTTTGTAGATGCCTCCTGCCAGAGCAGCCTGGCTGCGACAGCAGGAGTCCAGCCGACTTTTTCACGATCGGAGTGGCTGCGTGTGATGACATGCAGCCGCCCCTCAAACGCTGCCGATACGCCCCCATTTCCTCTACACTGCCCCGAAAACGCTCGGTCGCCTCCTTCCCCCCCGCCCGCCCCGTGAACGCCTCTGCCTTTCAATCAGGCAGAGGCATTCGCAGTTTATGTGATCCAATCGCATTAACTGCTCGCGCGCGCGTAGGACGGGACCTGTGCATGCACAGTGCACACCTTTCTGAGAAACTGCGGTCGCATCGCAATTGTGATGCAACCTGAATAAGGCCCATTGTCCTCAATCAGTGCACTGAACCAGAGAGTAGCCACCAGGGAGAAGAGACAGGATCCTTACCATGAGGTGGGAGAATGTGTGCTTAGAAAGTGCAGTACTGGTTCTATTAGGGTTGAGTATTTATTTATTATGGCATGTTTAACCTTTTCCTGACCACTTATTTATATTCAGCCTATACTAGAGACCATCTATAGTGTTAAATATTAATACTGTATTCCATCCAGTATCCAGTGTATAATGAGACCAATGTTTACATTAATGTAATTTGTCAAGTCCATGCTTTAAAAAGATAGGTAGATGCTGATTGATTACTATTGGCAGCTTCTCCACTTACCAACTCTTCTGAAGATTTGATACATCTCCCCCTGTATCCCTGGACTTGCACACACAAACCTGTTCCAAGGCAAAACTTGGTATGAACAAAATTTCATTGCACCTTTGCTAATGTTACTTTAAAACCATTTATATCACGGCTTTGGAATGTTCCATAAATGCTTACATTGTAACAACATCTCCTTTTACTTACATGCAATTTAAAAGCAGGACACAGATTCAGCAGGCATTCTAGCAGTTGACATATAAAATATATATTTTTATATATATATATATATATATATATATATATATATATATAATGTACAGTATGTCCGGCACTCCCATGTGGTAATTACCTTGACCCGGTGCCCTTACTGTGTAGACAAACGTATGCAGGCAGAGGTACGGCCCTCAGGGCTCAGGATAAGCGAATAAAAGAGGCGACCACCATGTCAGCAAACAACAACGTTTCAATCTATTCAGATTTTCATCAGGTTACAACACAAGCAGTGAATGCTCTTACCTTATAAAGCATCCCTTCACCGAGTGAACGCCGCTCAGCGCGGAAGTTCGTCCGGTCGGCGGCGCCATCTGATGACGTCAACACGCCCCATTCACCGCTGTGCCCGACTAGCCCCTTCTCCGTCCCAGCACTAGGTGGCCGCAGCATTGGCGCATCATGTAGGCGCTCTCCGTCCTGGATCCCCCCGGCGGCGGCGTGGTCTGCGTGATGCACGACCACCCCCAACGTCTCCATAGCAACCTGAAGACGTCAATGTGTGAATCAAATGATATAAAGAAAAAACAACAACAACAAAAAAAATATATATATACAAATATAACACATGACATATCAAATAATCCAATGATTGAGGCTATGATCCCTGATTCTAACATTATAAATTAGTAGGACCTCGATGATACCTGATATACAATCCTAAAACCCAAAAAAACATTTTTAAAAATGATATCCGATGGAATATACAGAAAGAGATTGTATACTGGGTCCTAAAATGTACAAAGAAAAAACTTGATAAACAAGACTTCCTTAAAAAGAAAGAGAATTTTTAGCCCCCGTCATTGCTCATCAGTGATTATACTATAACTGTAAACTTTATAATAATGGACCGAATGACAGTTTATCATTGAGACCCCGAGGTGCCATTGCTCCCAGTCGAATGATCCACTCCGCTTCCTTTTTCAATAGAAGTGCACCTCTGTCACCACCTCTCCTAGATGGTGGAACATGGTCTATCATACGATATCTTAAACTAGCCAACGTGTGTCTGGCGATCAAAAAATGTCTGGCGACCGGTTGATCGCTCTCTCCACTTTCTAGCACCAATTTAATCGATGACCGATGTACCGCCATACGTTCTTTAAACTTGCGTTGTGTTTTTCCCACATACGTGAGCCCGCAGGGGCAAATGATCTGATAGACCACGAAACTGCTATCACACGTTAAATGATCTTTTATGACATATTTCTTGCCACTATGTGGATGACAGAACGTGTCTCCAACTAAAAGGTATTTGCAGGTGGTACATGCACACCGTGTACATCCTCTTACGGTCCTGGAGAAAACATCTTTGACGGTTGGTCGAATCATCGAAATGTCATTCTTAACAAGAATATCTTTCAGATTCTTTGATCTAGTATAACATGGCATAAGGCTCGTATCGGTCAGTGGAAGTTCTTTATCAGACTGTACCATTTTCCACAGATTTTTAGAGATCCTGTTAATGTTGGACGAGTGTACATTGAAATTGTTGACCCAAGGCATTTTCTTGTCAGTATTCTTTTTATTGGATTTCTGCAAAAGCATGTCCCGATCTAATGCTAACACCTTCTGCTTAGTGGACTGAAGATTTTCATTGTTATAACCCCGGGCTAAAAACTTGTCAATCAACTGATTCAATTGTAGAATGGCAATCTCTTTATTGCTGTTGATCCTCCAAATCCTCAACATTTGAGAATAGGGGAGTCCCAATTTCAAACTTCTAGAATGGCAACTATTATAATGTAATAAAGTGCTTCTATCCGTAGGTTTAGTATATACCGACGTACCCAGGCACCCTTTCTGTAAGGTAATCAACACATCTAGGAATGGTAACGAAGTTTAACTCATGTTGAGAGTGAATTTTACAACCGATCCTGAGGAATTGTGCTTATTGATGATCCCCACCAATTCTTCATCACTACCCGTCCAGATCATGAATAAATCATCGATAAAACGGGTGTAAAACATAATTTTGGAAGCAATTTCAGACTTCATGAAAAACACCTGTTCCTCACATTTGAACATGTACAGATTAGCGAGTGCTGGGGCCACAGACGACCCCATTGCGCACCCGCTAATCTGCAAATAAAATTTATTAATCCAGTCCGGTGTTTAGAATCCAGTCCTGTCTAGAATTCAGTGTGCAGAATCCAGTCCGGTGTTTAGAATCAAGTCCTGTCTAGAATTCAGTGTGCAGAATCCAGTCCGGTGTTTAGAATCAAGTCCTGTCTAGAATTCAGTGTGCAGAATCCAGTCCGGTGTTTAGAATCCAGTCCTGTCTAGAATTCAGTGTGCAGAATCCAGTCCGGTGTGCAGAATCCAGTCCGGTGTGCAGAATTTAGTCCGGTGTGCAGAATCCAGTCTTGTCTTGTCTAGTTTAAAAAAAAAAAAAAATCCAGTCTTGTCTTGTCTAGTCTAGTTTAGTCTTGTCTTGTCTAGTTTAAAATCCTCCTATGCCAACTATGCAAGCCCTGCAGGCGTCTCTCTCAGCCCTGAACTCTGCTTTCAGTGCTTTGAAACCTGAGCGACTGGAAGTTTTGCAGCAATCCTTAAAGCAACTGCAAAACCATCTGACTAAAATTTTGCTTATCTTGCCAGAAGTCATTGAGAGTTCATCTACCTCTAAAGAGACTCTTGCTCACAATATGGTGACAAGAGAATCCTCAGGTTCAGTTGGAGAGAAAAAGTTTAAAAGTTTTCTGCGGCCCAGGCTCTCAGAAGAGGAGCGTCTGCGTCGCAGAAACTTAGATTTATGCCTATATTGTGGGGGTTTAGGCCACTATCTGCAGACCAGTGAGTTGCGCAAGCCAAAGTGTGGTGACAAGTCCTGCCCTCTGGCCAAGTTGAGTCAGGATACAAGACCTACTCCTGTCTCTACTGTGGCAGAGGTACTTGTCACACAACCCACACTAAAAAGCACTCTGTCCTATAATTGGGGTCCTTGGGCTAGGGAGCCCCATTCTAGATTCAGGAACCAAAGGAGAATGTTTCTCTCCTCTCTTGATTTTCCTGTTGAAGCAGAGTTGCAAACCCCTGGAGCGGTGCCCGATGCCCGGGGTCCTGGAGCGGTGCCCGATGCCCGGGGTCCTGGAGCGGTGCCCGATGCCCGAGGTCCTGGAGCGGTGCCCGGGGTCCTGGAGCGGTGCCCGATGCCCAGGGTCCTGGAGCGGTGCCCGATGCCCAGGGTCCTGGAGCGGTGCCCGATGCCCAGGGTCCTGGAGCGGTGCCCGATGCCCAGGGTCCTGGAGCGGTACCCATGCCCAGGGTCCTGGAGCGCTACCCGATGCCCAGAGTCCTGGAGCGGTACCCGATGCCCAGAGTCCTGGAGCGGTACCCGATGCCCAGAGTCATGGAGCGGTACCCGATGCCCAGAGTCCTGGAGCGGTACCCGATGCCCAGAGTCCTGGAGCGGTACCCGATGCCCAGAGTCCTGGAGCGGTACCCGATGCCCAGAGTCCTGGAGCGGTACCCGATGCCCAGAGTCATAGAGGGACATCGAATATTATAGCTCAGGTGTCAATACCAGAAGGGGTCTCAGAAGCTGTTACCCCAGGTAGAGACTTGAAAAGCGCAACTCCAGAGAAGGTGTCTAAAACCATAGTTCTAGAAGGGAACTCGAGAAGCAAAACCCCAGAAGGGATCTTTGAAGTAATATCCTCAAGTGGGGTCTCGAGAGACACAGCCCCAAAGAAGGGTCTAGAAGTTGCTTCCCCAGGAAAGGACTCAAGAGGCATAGCGTTAGTGGAGGTTCTGAAGGTTTTAGCTTCAGCAAAAGTCCCGGAAGTCATTGTCCTGGGAGAAGTTTCGATAATTATCGACTCGGAGAGGGAGGCTGACGGCCCGGTCCCAATAAAAGAATCCGAGATGCTGCCCCCAGCGGGGTTCCCAAAGGCCTCTGCCCCAGCGGGGTTCCCGAAGGCCACTGCCCCGGGTGGGGTTCAGAAAGTCACTGCCCCGGGTGGGGTTCAGAAAGTCACTGCCCCTGGTGGGGTTCAGAAAGTCACTGCTCCGGGTGGGGTTCAGAAAGTCACTGCCCCGGGTGGGGTTCCGAGGGCCACTGCCCCAGGTGGGGTTCCGAGGGCCACTGCCCCAGGTGGGGTTCAGAAAGTCACTGCCCCAGGTGGGGTTCAGAAAGTCTCTGCCTCGATTAAGGTCAATAGTGACCAGGTCCTAGCAAAGCACTCTAGTAAGTCAGATGGGAAGGAAGCAGATCCTGACTCTGTTGATATCTCAACATCTATAATCTTTGATGGGGATTTAGTCCAATTTCTGGCGCTTTACAAACACTATTACATCATTATGTTGTCTAGACCATTTCTGGGCATCACTTCAGAGAACCTTGTGCTCTATCTGATATATTCCTTTAGAGGGGAGCCTTTTGAGTGGGCATCCAATTTAATGAAAACTGAAGATCCCATTCTTCAGGATCCCCCAGCATTCAGTGATGCAGTTATTAAAAGATATGGTTCCAAAGAAATTGGTTCAGGGTCCTCTAGGTCACCCGTCTTATCTGCTGAGAGTTCAGTATGTATACTGTAAACTCGGCACAAGAGTCTCAAAGATTTTTTTATCCTTGTCTTGTGTCCAGTGGCCACCGTCAAGAGGGGGGCACTGTTACAAGCTGTTGCCACAGCTTGTTTCTGTTTCTTGTCTTTGTCTGTTTGTTCCAGTGTCAGGTTTATTAATGTATACCTTGTTTTGGAAAACCTGAATTTTGGGGTCCTTTGACCCCTCCTCAAGGGGGGGCGGTACTGTTATGAGCCACGGCTGTGGCTCATTCCTGTTTTGCATTTTGGTTATGTATTTTATGTTATACTTCTGTTTATGTTCCCCGTGGGTGTCATAGGGTGTTCGGAGCTCACCCTTAAGGAGAGGGTACTGTTATGAACCACAGGTAGTGGTTCATTCCTGTTTTCCGTATTTTATGTTTATAGTTGTCTTGCAGGCCAGGATTTCTCATTGCTCTGGTTTAAGAAGACTCTTGTTTGCTGCCGGTGGTGAGTCTGTGCAATTGCAGCTTGTTCCCATGTGTTCAGCCTCACCTGTCTGTTAATTGCACCTCTCAGTTGTGCAGCAGGGCAGCTGCACGACATAATTAATTAGGACTCTCTGTTATATTCTGGCTCAGTGCAATTCACAGACGCTGGTGATAGTTCCAGAGTTCTCGAGTTCTGAGCTAGTCCCTGCCAGTTCCTGAGCTCCTGTCTAGCAGTGTCTGTCTAGCTGCTTCCAGTGTCGGTTCCAGTGTCGGTACCAGTGTCTGATCCCGTGTCCTGCCATGAAGCGTCCCTGTCCAGAAGTCCTGTGGCTTTGTCTGTGCCTGGTCGAGTGTCTGGCTTCTTGGTGTCCACCGGTCTGTCGTTTGGGATTCTGCCTGTCCTCCGGTTCTGAGAGTCTGTGTCGGCTGCATTGGGGGTTCCTGTCCGTTTGCCAGTATTTGTACCGGTTCCGTGAGTAGCGGCTTTGCCGCGTCCGTCGGCCTAGGCCGCAGTATTCTTTGGTTATATTTTGTTACTGGTGTTTTGCAGAGGGTTCTGCTTATGCTGTCACCGCCGGTACACAACAGTATTGTGTCGGCGTGTGGACAGCATTTCCTTTGTTGTTCTTTTCCTTTGGCGGCGTGCCGCACATATATTTAGTTTTAGGGTTGTTAGTAGCCCCTAGCCTTCTGTTTGCTTTAGTTAGAGGTCCCCTTGTTATTATCCTGTCTCGGTTCACGCCTTGTCTCACTCTAAGACCTGGGGGCATCGGAGTTGGGCAGACCTAATCCGCCTTTCAAACGTGGCTGCCGTGGGCCCAAGAAACCATAGTCACTCAGGCGTGAACTGACCACACGGGTGAAACAATGGAGGTAGGCTGCTAGGGGCTATTTCCACACCACACCTTATTTCAGCGTCACGTTCTGGTGCTCTGGACTCACTACGCAACATCTCCCTTGTTCTGAGCACCAGAAACCTAACAATTACCACATGGGAGTGCCGGACATACTGTACATTACATTGAAAGACAGTCTCACCAACTGTCCTTGGTCAAGGCACCCAGAACTGTTTTGGACTTAGCATTCTTTGCTTCATCAAGTTGGAGTCTGTATGTTGTTTTGCACGGAGCACTGAGCACTTTAAACACGTGACATATGCATTTTAATAACAGTGGAGTGTCTAGTGTCTATCTCTGGATTTCCATGAAGTATTTTATCACTCTTACATCATTTGCACTTTATGACTGAATGTATTTGAAGTTTACATGAGACTGTTCGTATCAAGTGTTGACATAGACACATATACCCCCTGTGGAGGATTAACATTAATTGCTCTATCTGTTTGGTTCTTGTGATGGTTGTGGAGCAATATGGCTGAATCAGTGGGAGAAGATACAGGATTTAATCCCCTGTTGTTTCCTTTGGACCATATGTTAAGTTATTCTGAAACAGAAGCAGACACGATCTTAGTGAATGAACAGATGGATGATCAAATTGAAGCCTTGCCATTAGAGATCATTTTTAAAGACCTACTAAGGTTAAAGAGAAAAGAGGTGGATTACCATCTGCATGGTGTTTCTCTAAGCGATTATTTTCGTAAGAAAATAAATCCCAGAGTTCTAAGGGTACGTAATTGTCCGACTATAGGACGTAATGACCAAGCCTTTTGTAAAAGATGGATTTCCATCTTAAATAAGTGTTCTTTCGATTTAATATTGCTTATTATTGAACAAACAAAGAATGAAACTGGGTATTCTTAAAGAAAAAATTGCCTGTTGCGAGAAAACACATTTAAGTAACTTACAGGCAGACACGGAGGTTGATTGGATGAGCAAAATGGCTAGCCAACTTGCTACATATAGGAGAGACCTGGTAAAGTTCAAAAGAGAAAAACTGCTAAAAGTGGAGGGTGATTATGAAAATCACCAAGTATACCAGTGGCTCACAGGGGGCCGACAAAATGAACGTAAAAAACCCTTTTTCAGACGGGGTCGCTACCCAAGAACAGCAGTAGATACCGAATCGTCATATGAGACACAGAATGTGAGCAGTGGTTCTGAAAAAGGTGGCGCTCGACGCAAAATCACCAGTAACAAGAATAAGAGTGCCAAAATACCGGTTGTCCCTTTAGGGCGACTCACCAGGATGCAAGCACGCGGCAGCTCAGATGATCTACTCGGAGAGGTGGGCAAAACAAAAGATCAGCAAACCACCAAAAAGCCACCGTCCAAGACTAAGTAATTTACAATTTATCCTCACATGAATTAACCAACAGTGAGAAGAGCTTGCTATGTAAAGGACTCTCTTTTGTGCCGACTAAGGGTTTCGATCAGATTAGTTGGCAAATAGAGAAACATCGTCTAGCAAGACAATTGAAGTTAAAAGAGTTCTTTGCCAAAAACACTCCCATGGGTAATTCTAATAATCAACATCCGATTCCTCCGAAATTACTAGCTTTATAAAAACCTTCTGTATTTGAACCACCGTCATCCAATGCGACCATTAAAACCTTTTCCAGAATGTTGGATGAGGAAGTTATGGAGAGTGTTAAACACACTACTACAATACACCCTAACTTGAGCCAAGCCGAAAGATCTGCACTCAAGAATTTATCACAGAATTCTAACCTTATCATACGAGCGGCTGATAAGGGAGGTGGCGTTGTATTACAAGATCTTGCAGATTATAAAGCAGAAATCATGAGGCAGCTGAGTGATCATACCGTTTACAGATGCTTAAAGAAAGACCCGACGACTGAATATAGAATGAGATTGAAAGAAGTCCTAATGGAAGCATTACAAGTTAAGCTCATTGATGAAGAATTATACACATTGTTGCTACCAGAGTTTCCCAAAATTCCAATATTGTGCATCTTGCCTAAGGTGCATAAGGGGGTGAATCACCCACCAGGACGACCAGTGGTGTCCGCTAGGGATTCATTGCTGCAGCCCACTGCAATTTTTCTTGATTCAATTCTTCAACCGATTGTGCAGGGTCAAAGGAATTTTTTGTTGGATACCACAATGCTACTTAATAAATTTAAAAATATCTCATCAATTCCCGATGATTCTTGGCTAGTGTCTTTAGATGTTACTAGCCTATATACCATAATCCCGCATGAGGATGGAATCAGGATTGTAGATGAATATCTGAGCACCAAGAGTGAATTTGACAGTGAACAAAGGAATGTGCTGTGTAAATTATTACGATTAATATTGGAATTGAATTATTTCTTGTTGGATAATAAATTTTATTTGCAGATTAGCGGGTGCGCAATGGGGTCGTCTGTGGCCCCAGCACTCGCTAATCTGTACATGTTCAAATGTGAGGAACAGGTGTTTTTCATGAAGTCTGAAATTGCTTCCAAAATTATGTTTTACACCCGTTTTATCGATGATCTGTTCATGATCTGGACGGGTAGTGATGAAGAATTGGTGGGGATCATCAATAAGCACAATTCCTCAGGATCGGTTGTAAAATTCACTCTCAACATGAGTCAAACTTCGTTACCATTCCTAGATGTGTTGATTACCTTACAGAAAGGGTGCCTGGGTACGTCGGTATATACTAAACCTACGGATAGAAACACTTTATTACATTATAATAGTTGTCATTCTAGAAGTTTGAAATTGGGACTCCCCTATTCTCAAATGTTGAGGATTTGGAGGATCAACAGCAATAAAGAGATTGCCATTCTACAATTGGATCAGTTGATTGACAAGTTTTTAGCCCGGGGTTATAACAATGAAAATCTTCAGTCCACTAAGCAGAAGGTGTTAGCATTAGATCGGGACATGCTTTTGCAGAAATCCAATAAAAAGAATACTGACAAGAAAATGCCTTGGGACAACAATTTCAATGTACACTCGTCCAACATTAACAGGATCTCTAAAAATTTGTGGAAAATGGTACAGTCTGATAAAGAACTTCCACTGACCGATACGAGCCTTATGCCATGTTATACTAGATCAAAGAATCTGAAAGATATTCTTGTTAAGAATGACATTTCGATGATTCGACCAACCGTCAAAGATGTTTTCTCCAGGACCGTAAGAGGATGTACACGGTGTGCATGTACTACCTGCAAATACCTTTTAGTTGAAGACACGTTCTGTCATCCACATAGTGGCAAGAAATATGTCATAAAAGATCATTTAACGTGTGATAGCAGTTTCGTGGTCTATCAGATCATTTGCCCCTGCGGGCTCACGTATGTGGGAAAAACACAACGCAAGTTTAAAGAACGTTTGGCGGTACATCGGTCATCGATTAAATTGGCGCTAGAAAGTGGAGAGAGCGATCAACCGGTCGCCAGACATTTTTTGATCGCCAGACACACGTTGGCTAGTTTAAGATATCGTATGATAGACCATGTTCCACCATCTAGGAGAGGTGGTGACAGAGGTGCACTTCTATTGAAAAAGGAAGCGGAGTGGATCATTCGACTGGGAGCAATGGCACCTCGGGGTCTCAATGATAAACTGTCATTCGGTCCATTATTATAAAGTTTACAGTTATAGTATAATCACTGATGAGCAATGACGGGGGCTAAAAATTCTCTTTCTTTTTAAGGAAGTCTTGTTTATCAAGTTTTTTCTTTGTACATTTTAGGACCCAGTATACAATCTCTTTCTGTATATTCCATCGGATATAATTTAAAAAAAAATATTTTTTGGTTTTAGGATTGTATATCAGGTATCATCGAGGTCCTACTAATTTATAATGTTAGAATCAGGGATCATAGCCTCAATCATTGGTCTAATGGATTATTTGATATGTCATGTGTTATATTTGTATATATATTTTTTTTGTTGTTGTTTTTTCTTTATATCATTTGATTCACACATTGACGTCTTCAGGTTGCTATGGAGACGTTGGGGGTGGACGTGCACCACGCGGATGCGTGATGACGTCATCAGACCACGCCGCCGCCGGGGGGATTCAGGACGGAGGGCGCCTACATGATGTGCCAATGCTGCGGCCACCTAGTGCCGGGACGGAGAAGGGGCTAGTCGGGCACAGCGGTGAATGGGGCGTGTTGACGTCATCAGATGGCGCCGCCGACCGGACGAACTCCCGCGCTGAGCGGCGTTCACTCGGTGAAGGGATGCTTTATAAGGTAAGAGCATTCACTGTTTGTGTTGTAACCTGATGAAAATCTGAATAGATTGAATCGTTGTTGTTTGCTGACATGGTGGTCACCTCTTTTATTCGCTTATCCTGAGCCCTGAGTGCCGTACCTCTGCCTGCCTATATATATATATATATATATATATATATATATATGTAAAGGAAACCGTACTTTGCAAAGATGTGAAGTTCCAGCGATATATTATCTTCGACATTCCGCAAAATGGCATTCCACCATGGTCGTAAATTTTGCAGAATTTATTGTCTATATCTAGCGAAAGGACGACACTTTCAATCCATTCTGCTCTGTTGAGCAGTCTCAGGTCCAGGTGGAACCAAAAATATTGTGGGAATTCCGGTTGGAGCACTTAAGGCCAAATTCCACTGGAAAAATGTGTCAAATTCTGTGTCCAAATCTGGAGTTAGGTAAATATACTGTATACGAAAAAAGCTTTTGAAAATATTGTTCCTCATTGCAAAAAAAAAGGTGATAAAAGGGGGAAATTCAGCCAGTTCAGTTCACTAGTAAATATGGCATCAGCCAAGCACTTCAGGGGATATTGATCAAAGCTCGGAGAGAGATGAAGTGTAGAGAGATAAACTACCAGTTAATCAGCTGCCAACTGTCATGTTACAGGCTGTATTTAAACAAAATGACAGTTACAGCAGGAACTAATTGGCTGGTACCTTATTTCCCTCCACTTTCTCTCTCTTTATGGTTTGATGCTGTAAATCTCCCCCCTCATGAGAAATACTGTATGTAGGAGGCACTGGCTTCTACTCATTCTATACAGTGTATTCCCATGAAAATGACCACCATTACCGTCTGCGGGTGCCGCATTAGGCTCCTGCAGGAACCAGGCACCGATTGGCCCATGCTGTTAAAATATAGGGCTGATCATTTTGAGTTGTGGGGGCGAGAAAGATAAGGTTACCCTATCTCAGGGGGCCCTCGGATATAGTCCAGTGATTGTGACCGGGGCTCCATGCCTCCGTGACTAATCAGCAGGGTGCAGGCATAGAGAGGCCAGGGTCACCCGGCACAATAACTTTTTTTTCGACCAATTTTATTTTCCTATCTGCGCAGCGCGTGTGACATCACCACGTCACGTGCACTGAAGTAGTGTGTGAGGAACTGGCCGCTGCCTTAAGGAGGTGCAAGGAAAAGATCCAGGTAAGTGGTGGTGGGGGAAGGGGTAACACAAACACAGGCCGCTGTGTGTAGAACACAAATGTAAAAAAAATGGGCTCAGCACAGGGGTGAAAAACCGTTCAGCAGAGGGGGGGGGGGGGGAATTAAGATACTCAGGTACAGTAGGTTGTTCCATAAATAGGGGCCGATTTATCACCATCCGCATCTGAGGATGTGTATGTGATAAAAATCGACCCAATCTGCACTGCGATAATTGACTACAGAGCCGTAGCAAGACTTTTTGGTGCCGTGTGCCAGACGGATAATTGCCCGGCCACGCCTGCGTTTTTCCAAACACTCCCATAAAACGGTGAGTAGACACCCATAAACTCCCTCTTTCTGTCAATCTCCTTACGTTCGGCTGTGCGATTGGAATCGTCGCTAGAATCAGTGCAAAACCACAAAGGACTTCGTACCCGTACGACGTGCGTGCACATTGCGGTGCACACGCATGCGCAGATTATCCTTTTTTTCACTGATCGCTACGCAGCGAACAACGGCAGCTAGCAATCAACTTGGAATGACCCCCTAGGCCCAATGTGTCTGCAGGACAAGCGGGAAGAAGGAGTGAACGTCTGAACGCCACAGACAAAGTAGCCCTGATAGTGGGTCACAATGGTGGGTTATATCGTCACACAGCACAACAAAGCAGCAGACTGAGATGTAAGTACAGTAAGGTGACAATGGGGAGTGTACAATAACCTACTGTATGTAATAGGCATTAGCAGATAGCGTCAACGCTCTGAGGTTTCCTCTGCCCATGGTTACGCAGGATTTGTACTTTTTAGCTATAACGTGATCATTCATATCTGGAGGCTGATAAAAGAATCAGTAAGTGTTGGTGTTTGCTGCAATCAGGTGTAATATGCTTTGCAGATACTCTTTGTCCCAAGTGACAGGGTTAATTGGGGGTCATTCAGACCCGATCGCTGCTGTGCGTTTTCGCTCAGCAGTGTTCGGGTCTGAACTGCGCATGCATATACACCGCAATGCACAGATGCAACGCCCCCCAGTGACGGGGAGCGCCGGACAGCGACGGGATGTACAAAGAAACTGATCGAGTTAAGGCCCTCATTCCGAGTTGTTCGCTCGCTAGCCGCTTTTCGCAGCAGTACACACGCTAAGCCACCGCCCTCTGGGAGTGTATCTTAGCTTAGCAGAATTGCGAACGAAGTATTCGCAATATTGCGCAAAGATTTTTCTGTGCAGTTTCTGAGTAGCTCGAGACTTACTCTTCCAGTGCGATCAGTTCAGTGCTTGTCGTTCCTGGTTTGACGTCACAAACACACCCAGCGTTCGCCCAGACACTCCCCCGTTTCTCCAGCCACTCCGGCGTTTTTCCCAGAAACGGCAGCGTTTTTTCACACACTCCCATAAAACGGCCAATTTCCGCCCAAAAACACCCACTTCCTGTCAATCACACTACGATCACCAGAACGAAGAAAAATCCTCGTAATGCCGTGAGTAAAATACCAAACTTCTTAGCAAATTTACTTGGAGCAGTCGCAGTGCGAACATTGCGCATGCGCAATTAGCGGAAAATCGCTGCGATGCACAGAAAATTACAGAGCGAACAACTCGGAATGAGGGCCTAAGCCCGCTGTCTGATTGGAGTTCAGAACCAGTTTGTGTTGAGTTCTCTGCAGTGTCCCATCCGCGAGGAATCAGGTTTTGTGTGGTCAGAGACGTCTGAGCTGTGCAAATAACATCACCGTAACAACCACCTTATCCTTCACCGAAGGTCTATCTGTGCTAGTCTGCTGCAGTGCAAAGTCACACCACTGATACTTATTCCAGTGTCATCTGCTGATGTAGCTATGTTTATTTACCCTGTACTTGTCCTATATTGTAGCCAACTGTAAGTTGCTGTTTTCCTAGTTGATTATTTGTTTATGTACTCTGTAATTGGGCGCTGCGGAACCCTTGTGGCGCCATATAAATAAAGGATAATAATAATAATAATAATAATAATTGTGCCGACACCGTCCCCACCAACGGACATTAGAGCTAACCTATGGTTGCTCAGAATGTCTGATGGTACTTGGCCGCTGGTGACAGTGGAGCTGCATCTTCCAACACAGGCTCTGATATAGAGACGGGCGCAAGTCCCGCGGCGCATGTGCTATGGACACCGAGAGGATTTATTTGCAAATTGTTTAGCAGTCAGGGACCGTTTCGGAGGGGGGGGGGGGGGTGATTACGGGGAGTGGCTGCAAAAATGCAGGCGTCGTGACCAGTTTCAGGGCGTGTGTCTCAGCCTGTACATGCGATACCATACGTACACCTCCAAATCTCTGTGCATTTCCGATCTGCGTCACCCGACGGTCACCGATTTCAATTCTGGTTTGTTAATGTAAGCTCAATAGATAATTGTCAAGATGTCCTTATATAAGGCAATGGGAAATATATACAGTATATATCGATGGTATATAATTTGGTGACGGAACCTACGAGTGGTGGGCCCAGATGCAAATATATGCTTGGGCCCCCCTCCTCTGCCTCATCCCAAGTTCATAATGTGCCGGTAGTGCAGCACGTTACTGCAAGGGAGAGGCATGGCAGAGGGTGACAGGTGGAAGCAGTGAGTGACAGGGGGAGGCATGAAGTGACAGGGAGAGGCAGTGGGTGACATGGAAAGGCAGAGGGTGAAAGGAGGAGGAAGGTGGTGACAGGTAGAGGGAGGGGGTGACAGTGAAGGCAGAGGGTGACAGAGGTAGGCAAAGAGAAACGGGACGGCAGAGAGTGGCAGGAGGAGGAAGGTGGTGACAGGTAGAGGGTGACAGTGATAGTTCCGCCCCTGCTGCCTGTATTTTTTTAGGCGGGAAATAGTTAAATGGCAAAACTAATCTGGCTTGGCATTTGAAATGATTGCCCCTTTAAAAATACTGGTTAACTTAGTAGGTAGTAACCAGCGCTTATAAAGTAATACAATAGAATTAAATTAAAAAGGCTTAAAGAGATGTACCAAGGCTTAGTACATCTGCCCCATAATATGTATTTGTGTTTGTGTGTATACAGTATGTTTGTGTTTATGTTGTATATAATTTATGTGTGTTATATATACAGTAGCGGCTCTTGCCACGGCAAGCAGGACTTTTGCCCGGGGCGTCGCTACTAACTGGGATAGCGGCGGCGGTGGTTAGGAAAAGGTCCTCTCCGCGAAGGGAAACTAGACGCACAGCGAGGTAGTGTCTAGTTTCCCTTCACGGAGAGGATCTTTCTGGGCGGTGCTATGGGAGAGACGATAGATCAGTGGAGCCGGCGCCGGCAGCCGGAGACTGAGTGCAGCAGTGGTCGGGAAGCAGGAGCGAGGCTGGTAAGTATTTTTTATTTTTTTTACTAGGGGCACAGCTACTGATGGGCACAGTAATGGGGGGGCACAACTAATGGGGGTACAACTACTGTGGGCACAGCTGCAGGGGGCACAACAGCTACTGGGGGCACAGCTCTACAGGGTGCACAACTCTACAGGGGGCAAAACTACAGGGAGCAAAATTGTGACCATGCCCCTTCCCTGGCGGTGGAAGGGGCAGGACTGAGAGATGGCCTGAATGTGGGGAGTGACTGAGAGAGTGAACTGGGGCATGACACACAGGCAGCGGACACGGGGGGGGACACACAAAAGTTAGGGTGATGCAGTCAACAAAGTGTGTGTGTGTGGGGGGGGGTTAAATCCTGAAAGGGGGAAAGTAATGAGTTCAACCTTAGCTATATTAAATTAAATGCATTACAGACAAGTTTGGCGTCTAATCTCCATACACACGATTCAGTCATTTCCAACAGCTAATTATGGAAGTTTATGACAAATGTTTCTTGAGTTAATATCATGAAAAATGGGATCTTACAGCACTTCAAAGAGACGTCTCTGTTATCCGCTGCGCCTCGTTCTAAAAAAAACCAACAAATTAAATTGTTAACGTAATACGTAAATATTCCGAGTGCCATAGTAACATCACCGAGGAGTACAAAAATAACTCAATATATACATTAATATACAGTGTACAGGGGACCTCTATCATGTATACAGCCTGGCCCAGCGCAGAATCCATTAAGGGAGACACGGTGATATAAATATCAGGATAATAACTGGAGAACAGAAGAATCTGGCAGAGGGATGGTTAGAAAGGCATGCTAGGAATACCTCAGTGTGCCTCATTTATCACAGTAATTGTCTAGTCTGGTCTCTGTCACGTGTGGAGGAGCCTGGCCGAAACATAATACACGTTATTTATAAAATTAAGAAAACTGCTAATGAGGCAAACGGCTGGGCGGCTAAATGGGAAACGACATCCAGGTCTCACGTTTCAGTTTGGCCTCCGGCATTTCCAGAGGAAAATACAACTGGGATTCTTACAATAACTCTGGCAATTTAACATCAGGCGCAGTAAGCTGTGATCAGCGGCAGAGATGGACAATTCCATTATTGCCCCAGAGATGATGAAACCGAATAAAAAGATGCAATTGGAAAAGCAGTAATCGATACTGTAGGTAATAAACTTGTAGACTTGTCTTTTATTTGTTCTACTCTAGGTAGAAAAATGCTGCAACTAAAGGCGTGTACTGTATATTAGTATTATTATTATTATTATTATTATTACCAGTTATTAATATAGCGCCACATATTCCGCAGCGCTTTACAGAGAATATTTGGCCATTCACATAAGTCCCTGCCCCAGTGGAGTTCACAATCTATGGGCGGGATGTACTATCCTTCTCCCCCCGCGTTAAGTGCCGTTTTCTCTCCATTCACACTCACCGCTCTGCTGCCCTCCACTTCCCCTTAACTCCCCCGTCTGCTTTCTCATTTCCCTCTCCCTCCTCTTCACCACCACGGCCACTGAGTTCTCCTCTCGCAGCGCTCCCCATGGCCGTTGGCGCATGCGCAAGGCCGGAAGCTGCAACTGCGGCGCAGGAAGCCTCCAGGATCCATCCAGGAAGGCTGTGTGCGCATGCCCGGAAAACACAGTGAGTGGTGCGCATGCGCCAATGGCCATGGGGAGCGCTGCGAGAGGAGAACTCAGTGGCCGCGGCGGTGAAGAGGAGGGGGAGGGAAATGAGAAAGCAGACGGGGGAGCTAAGGGGAAGCGGCGGGCAGCAGAGCGGTGAGTGTGAATGGAGAGAAAACGTCACTTAACGCGGGGCCGAAGGATAGTACATCCCGCCCATTGGGGGTTATTCAGACCTGATCACTGTTGTGCGAATTTGCAAGGCGGACGATTATCGATCGACTGTGCATGCGTACGGATCGTAGTGCGCACGCACGAGGCCAAACGGAAAAAAATATCCTGCAAATTTTTTGATCACTAAGCGTACGCAGGTTGATTGACAGGAAGTGGACGTTTGGGGGTGGTAACTGGCCGTTTTCTGGGAGTGTCAGGAAAACCGCAGGCGTTCCCAAGCAGTTTCAGGGAGGGTGTGTGACGCCAGCTCCGGCCCCGATCAGCCTGTTTGTGTCGCACTGTAGGAGTAAGTCCTGGGCTATGCACAGACTGGAAAAATCAGTCGATGGTGAGTGAGTTGCGAATGGATTTGCAGCTGACCGGCATTCGCAGAGATTTTTGCAAGGCGTGCACAGACTTGCACGGGGCGGATTTTCACTCTGTCTGAGCGGCGACTATCTGATCGCAAACCTCTGCTATCAGAGGAGCGATCAGGTCTGAATTGGGCCCTATATTCCCTAACACCTGTACACGCACACATATTCACACTAGGGTTAATTTTGTCAGGAGCCAATTAACCTACCAGTATATTTTTGGAGTGTGGGAGGAAACCCACGCAAACATGGGGAGAATATACAAACTCCACACAGTTAGGGATATGGGGGAAATCGAACCCATGTCCTCAGTGCTGTGAAGCAGTAATGCTAACCACTACACCGTCCGTGCTGCCCATAATCTTACACTGTGTATACCATCCTGCAATTTCACCTGTTACACAGCGGCTGTATTATCCAATTGCAGTATACTGGGGTGAATTTAAAAAAAATTATGTTAAAGGGTAGTAATCTTCATGTTCATATGTGTCTATAAAATGCAAAATGATATGATAAATACAGTAATATTACATTACCCCTTTGCACACAGGTTTCCAGTTAAATTGGTTTTCATTTTTAGGGTTAGGGTTAGGTTCAGGGTTAGAGTTACTTTAGGTTTAAAGTTAGGCTTAGTTTTAGGGTTAGGGATTAGAGGTACGATTAAGGTTACCATTAGGCAAAAATAATAAGAAAAAAAATATGTTGACATTCTGGCATCATCATGTTAATTGTCGACTTTCTATACGTGTCTGCATTTTAACTATGCCAACCTAAAGTTATGTTCACACATTGGTCAACTTAATGTCCATGTCAACATTCTGACTTTTGACATTCAGAGTCTATTGACATTCTGAATGCAGACCTCCTGAATGTTGACTAGTCATACCACACCCGGCGTCCAACTCACCATCAGCCTCATAGACTCATTTAAAGTGTTTTAAAATGCCAAAACACAGTAGCCAAAGGCCTAGCAGTATGCACCACGCCCATTTTGCTAGTTGTGTCCTCCCTGCTGGAAGACCAGGGTATCTAAGCAAGAGGCAATCCAACAAGAGCCATTCTGTCATGCTATACATCTACCCAGCAGGGGGCGCTGCACTTTGAAGAGGCCTTGTCCAAAACAGGTAAAACAGTATTACTGCTGTGTAAATGGCAATCCTTAATGAATGGGTCGCAGTGAAAACCCCTGTGATGTGTTTTATAGGGGTAAAAAAATCTAAAACCATTTTGTTACTCTTGGTTCTCTTTTGGGGTATAAAATGATGCGATTACTAGAGCCCGTATTATTTTATCCTAGCGTTGTACAGAGATAATAGCAAATGTGCCTTTAATTACCTGCAAATCCTCATTTTTATAGACACTCCGAAACAGGAATTTTTACACCAGCACATATGGGTTTAATAAGAGCTCAGTATGGCTGGGAGGCAGCTCCCCGGTAGATTCTTACGTGTGATAGATCTTTACAGAATATCATCTTTAAAAAAAAAAAAAAAACTAGGGAGTAATTGCTGGGGATTAAACTGTACCATATGCAGTGTGCATTATGCAGGACATGGGAAGCAATAATGTGACAGATTTAAAGCTATTCATTGTACATTAAGGGTATCAATTCCCAGCTCTCTGGTTTTTTGCACATATACAATAAAACACAACAACTGTCCAAGGACTGAAGTCATTAGAAAACCCTGCTGGGGCAACGCTTGGATTCTGCAATGCCAGGACGGCGATTTACTGGCACTTATAATCGTTTTACTAGACTGTGGGATCCATCCCCACTGTGGATTGTGTCCAAAGGGAACGCTTCCATCAACCGTCACTATCTTATTGGGTTTCAGTTAGAGATGAGCGGGATCGGTTCCTCGGAATCCGAACCCCCCCGAACTTCACGCTTTTTACACGGGTCCGAGGCAGACTCGGATCTTCCCGCCTTGCTCGGCTAACCCGAGCGCGCCCGAACGTCATCATCCCGCTGTCGGATTGTCGCGAGGCTCGTATTCTATCGCGAGACTCGGATTCTATATAAGGAGCCGCGCGTCGCCGCCATTTTCACACGTGCATTGAGATTGATAGGGAGAGGACGTGGCAGGCGTCCTCTCCGTTTAGATAGAGAGTGAGACACTTGATTTACTGGAGCATTAGGAGTACTCAGAGAGTGCAGAGTTTTGCTGATAGTTATACTAGTGGTGACCACCAGTTTTATTTATTATTTAATATAATCCGTTCTCTGCCTGAAAAAAAACGATACACAGTCACATACCATATCTGTGCTCAGCCTCAGTGTGCTGCATGATAATATCATCTATGTATATCTGACTGTGCTGAGTAGTGCTCACTGCTCACACAGCTTAATTGTGGGGGAGACTGGGGAGCAGTTATAGCAGGAGTACATATTTAACAGTGCACACTTTTGCTGCCAGAGTGCCAGTGTGACTGACCAGCAGTGACCACCAGTATATTGTCTGCCTGAAAAAGTTAAACACTCGTGTGGTGTTTTTTTTTTAATTCTATATATAAACGCATTCTGCTGACAGTGTCCAGCAGGTCCGTCATTCATTATAATTCTATCTTCTTCATACTAGTAGTTTAGGAGTCTGCAGTGCTGACAGTGTCCAGCAGGTCCGTCATTATACAATATATACCTGTCCTGCAGTAGTGATATATATATATTTTTTATATCATTATCATCCAGTCTATACTAGCAGACGCAGTATGGTAGTCCACGGCTGTAGCTACCTCTGTGTCGGCAGTCGCTCATCCATAATTGTATACCTACCTGTGGTGGTTTTTTTTTTTTCTATCTTCTTCATACTAGTAGTTTAGGAGTCTGCAGTGCTGACAGTGTCCAGCAGGTCCGTCATTATACAATATATACCTGTCCTGCAGTAGTGATATATATATATTTTTTATATCATTATCATCCAGTCTATACTAGCAGACGCAGTACGGTAGTCCACGGCTGTAGCTACCTCTGTGTCGGCAGTCGCTCGTCCATAATTGTATACCTACCTGTGGTGGGTTTTTTTTTTCTATCTTCTTCATACTAGTAGTTTAGGAGTCTGCAGTGCTGACAGTGTCCAGCAGGTCCGTCATTATACAATATATACCTGTCCTGCAGTAGTGATATATATATATTTTTTATATCATTATCATCCAGTCTATACTAGCAGACGCAGTACGGTAGTCCACGGCTGTAGCTACCTCTGTGTCGGCAGTCGCTCGTCCATAATTGTATACCTACCTGTGGTGGGGTTTTTTTTTTCTATCTTCTTCATACTAGTAGTTTAGGAGTCTGCAGTGCTGACAGTGTCCAGCAGGTCCGTCATTATACAATATATACCTGTCCTGCAGTAGTGATATATATATATTTTTTATATCATTATCATCCAGTCTATACTAGCAGATGCAGTACGGTAGTCCACGGCTGTAGCTACATCTGTGTCGGCAGTCGCTCGTCCATAATTGTATACCTACCTGTGGTGGGTTTTTTTTTTCTATCTTCTTCATACTAGTAGTTTAGGAGTCTGCAGTGCTGACAGTGTCCAGCAGGTGCGTCATTATACAATATATACCTGTCCTGCAGTAGTGATATATATATATTTTTCATATCATTATCATCCAGTCTATACTAGCAGACGCAGTACGGTAGTCCACGGCTGTAGCTACCTCTGTGTCGGCAGTCGCTCGTCCATAATTGTATACCTACCTGTGGTGGTTTTTTTTTTCTATCTTCTTCATACTAGTAGTTTAGGAGTCTGCAGTGCTGACAGTGTCCAGCAGGTCCGTCATTATACAATATATACCTGTCCTGCAGTAGTGATATATATATATTTTTTATATCATTATCATCCAGTCTATACTAGCAGACGCAGTACGGTAGTCCACGGCTGTAGCTACCTCTGTGTCGGCAGTCGCTCGTCATCCATAAGTATACTAGTATCCATCCATCTCCATTGTTTACCTGAGGTGCCTTTTAGTTGTGCCTATTAAAATATGGAGAACAAAAATGTTGAGGTTCCAAAAATAGGGAAAGATCAAGATCCACTTCCACCTCGTGCTGAAGCTGCTGCCACTAGTCATGGCCGAGACGATGAAATGCCATCAACGTCGTCTGCCAAGGCCGATGCCCAATGTCATAGTACAGAGCATGTAAAATCCAAAACACCAAATATCAGTAAAAAAAGGACTCAAAAATCTAAAATAAAATCGTCGGAGGAGAAGCGTAAACTTGCCAATATGCCATTTACCACACGGAGTGGCAAGGAACGGCTGAGGCCCTGGCCTATGTTCATGGCTAGTGGTTCAGCTTCACATGAGGATGGAAGCACTCAGCCTCTCGCTAGAAAAATGAAAAGACTTAAGCTGGCAAAAGCACAGCAAAGAACTGTGCGTTCTTTGAAATCACAAATCCACAAGGAGAGTCCAATTGTGTCGGTTGCGATGCCTTACCTTCCCAACACTGGACGTGAAGAGCATGCGCCTTCCACCATTTGCACGCCCCCTGCAAGTGCTGGAAGGAGCACCCGCAGTCCAGTTCCTGATAGTCAGATTGAAGATGTCAGTGTTGAAGTACACCAGGATGAGGAGGATATGGGTGTTGCTGGCGCTGGGGAGGAAATTGACCAGGAGGATTCTGATGGTGAGGTGGTTTGTTTAAGTCAGGCACCCGGGGAGACACCTGTTGTCCGTGGGAGGAATATGGCCATTGACATGCCTGGTGAAAATACCAAAAAAATCAGCTCTTCAGTGTGGAAGTATTTCAACAGAAATGCGGACAACATTTGTCAAGCCGTGTGTTGCCTTTGTCAAGCTGTAATAAGTAGGGGTAAGGACGTTAACCACCTCGGAACATCCTCCCTTATACGTCACCTGCAGTGCATTCATCATAAGTCAGTGACAAGTTCAAAAACTTTGGGCGACAGCGGAAGCAGTCCACTGACCAGTAAATCCCTTCCTCTTGTAACCAAGCTCACGCAAACCACCCCACCAACTCCCTCAGTGTCAATTTCCTCCTTCCCCAGGAATGCCAATAGTCCTGCAGGCCATGTCACTGGCAATTCTGACGAGTCCTCTCCTGCCTGGGATTCCTCCGATGCATCCTTGCGTGTAACGCCTACTGCTGCTGGCGCTGCTGTTGTTGCTGCTGGGAGTTGATGGTCATCCCAGAGGGGAAGTCGTAAGACCACTTTTACTACTTCCACCAAGCAATTGACTGTCCAACAGTCCTTTGCGAGGAAGATGAAATATCACAGCAGTCATCCTGCTGCAAAGCGGATAACTGAGGCCTTGGCATCCTGGGCGGTGAGAAACGTGGTTCCGGTATCCATCATTACTGCAGAGCCAACTAGAGACTTGTTGGAGGTACTGTGTCCCCGGTACCAAATACCATCTAGGTTCCATTTCTCTAGGCAGGCGATACCGAAAATGTACACAGACCTCAGAAAAAGACTCACCAGTGTCCTAAAAAATGCAGTTGTACCCAATGTCCACTTAACCACGGACATGTGGACAAGTGGAGCAGGGCAGACTCAGGACTATATGACTGTGACAGCCCACTGGGTAGATGTATGGACTCCCGCCGCAAGAACAGCAGCGGCGGCACCAGTAGCACATCTCGCAAACGCCAACTCTTTCCTAGGCAGGCTACGCTTTGTATCACCGCTCGCACACAGCTAAAAACCTCTTACGGCAACTGAGGAAGATCATCGCAGAATGGCTTACCCCAATTGGACTCTCCTGTGGATTTGTGGCATCGGACAACGCCAGCAATATTGTGTGTGCATTAAATATGGGCAAATTCCATCACGTCCCATGTTTTGCACATACCTTGAATTTGGTGGTGCAGAATTATTTAAAAAACGAGAGTGGCGTGCAAGAGATGCTGTCGGTGGCCAGAAGAATTGCGGGACACTTTCGGCGTACAGGCACCACGTACAGAAGACTGGAGCAACACCAAAAACGCCTGAACCTGCCCTGCCATCATCTGAAGCAAGAAGTGGTAACGAGGTGGAATTCAACCCTCTATATGCTTCAGAGGTTGGAGGAGCAGCAAAAGGCCATTCAAGCCTATACAACTGAGCACGATATAGGAGGTGGAATGCACCTGTCTCAAGCGCAGTGGAAAATGATTTCAACGTTGTGCAAGGTTCTGCAACCTTTTGAACTTGCCACACGTGAAGTCAGTTCAGACACTGCCAGCCTGAGTCAGGTCATTCCCCTCATCAGGCTTTTGCAGAAGAAGCTGGAGACATTGAAGGAGGAGCTAACACAGAGCGATTCCGCTAGGCATGTGGGACTTGTGGATGGAGCCCTTAATTCGCTTAACAAGGATTCACGGGTGGTCAATCTGTTGAAATCAGAGCACTACATTTTGGCCACCGTGCTCGATCCTAGATTTAAAACCTACGTTGTATCTCTCTTTCCGGCAGACACAAGTCTGCAGGGGTTCAAAGAACTGCTGGTGAGAAAATTGTCAAGTCAAGCGGAACGCGACCTGTCAACATCTCCTCCTTCACATTCTCCCGCAACTGGGGGTGCGAGGAAAAGGCTCAGAATTCCGAGCCCACCCGCTGACGGTGATGCAGGGCAGTCTGGAGCGACTGCTGATGCTGACATCTGGTCCGGACTGAAGGACCTGCCAACGATTACGGACATGTCGTCTACTGTCACTGCATATGATTCTCTCCCCATTGAAAGAATGGTGGAGGATTATATGAGTGACCGCATCCAAGTAGGCACGTCAGACAGTCCGTACGTATACTGGCAGGAAAAAGAGGCAATTTGGAGGCCCTTGCACAAACTGACTTTATTTTACCTAAGTTGCCCTCCCACAAGTGTGTACTCCGAAAGAGTGTTTAGTGCCGCCGCTCACCTTGTCAGCAATCGGCGTACGAGGTTACTTCCAGAAAATGTGGAGAAGATGATGTTCATTAAAATTAATTATAATCAATTCCTCCATGGAGACAGTTTGTGCAAGGAGAGATTAATTGCTTCTTTTTTGGTGGGGGTCCAAACCAACCCGTCATTTCAGTCACAGTCGTGTGGCAGACCCTGTCACTGAAATGATGGGTTGGTTAAAGTGTGCATGTCCTGTTTATACAACATAAGGGTGGGTGGGAGGGCCCAAGGACAATTCCATCTTGCACCTCTTTTTTCTTTCATTTTTCTTTGCGTCATGTGCTGTTTGGGGAGTGTTTTTTGGAAGGGCCAGCCTGCCTGACACTGCAGTGCCACTCCTAGATGGGCCAGGTGTTTGTGTCGGCCACTTGGGTCGCTGAGCTTAGTCATCCAGCGACCTCGGTGCAAATTTTAGGACTAAAAATAATAATATTGTGAGGTGTGAGGTGTTCAGAATAGACTGAAAATGAGTGGAAATTATGGTTATTGAGGTTAATAATACTTTGGGATCAAAATGACCCCCAAATTCTATGATTTAAGCTGTTTTTTTAGGGTTTTCTAACCTAAAAATAAAAAGTGGAGCTCGGTCAACTATTAGGGATCTATTCATGAAGCAGTGAAAAGAGTGGAGAATTTGCCCATGGCAACCAATCAGCTGCTCTGTATAATTTTATAGTATGCAAATTATAAATGTTACGTCAATGCTGATTGGTTGCCATGGGCAACTTCTCCACTGGCTCACTTCTCCACCCTTTGCACTTCTTCATGAATAGAGCCCTTAGTCATGATCAGGCCCAACATTGCCGGCCTTTTTTCTAAATTTTGCTATGCGGCCCGGTCTTGACTAGAGATGAGCGCCTGAAATTTTTCGGGTTTTGTGTTTTGGTTTTGGGTTCGGTTCCGCGGCCGTGTTTTGGGTTCGAACGCGTTTTGGCAAAACCTCACCGAATTATTTTTGTCGGATTCGGGTGTGTTTTGGATTCGGGTGCTTTTTTCCAAAAACACTAAAAAACAGCTTAAATCATAGAATTTGGGGGTCATTTTGATCCCAAAGTATTATTAACCTCAAAAACCATAATTTACACTCATTTTCAGTCTATTCTGAATACCTCACACCTCACAATATTATTTTTAGTCCTAAAATTTGCACCGAGGTCGCTGTGTGAGTAAGATAAGCGACCCTAGTGGCCGACACAAACACCGGGCCCATCTAGGAGTGGCACTGCAGTGTCACGCAGGATGTCCCTTCCAAAAAATCCTCCCCAAACAGCACATGACGCAAAGAAAAAAAGAGGCGCAATGAGGTAGCTGTGTGAGTAAGATTAGCGACCCGAGTGCCGACACAGAGGTAGCCACAGCCGTGAACTACCGCACTGTACTGTGTCTGCTGCTAATATATAGACTGGTTGATAAAGAGATAGTATACTCGTAACTAGTATGTATGTATAAAGAAAGAAAAAAAAACCACGGTTAGGTCACTGGTATATACAATTATGGACGGGCTGCGGAGTGCCGACACAGAGGTAGCCACAGCCGTGAACTACCGCACTGTACTGTGTCTGCTGCTAATATATAGACTGGTTGATAAAGAGATAGTATACTCGTAACTAGTATGTATGTATAAAGAAAGAAAAAAAAACCACGGTTAGGTCACTGGTATATACAATTATGGACGGGCTGCCGAGTGCCGACACAGAGGTAGCCACAGCCGTGAACTACCGCACTGTACTGTGTCTGCTGCTAATATATAGACTGGTTGATAAAGAGATAGTATACTCGTAACTAGTATGTATGTATAAAGAAAGAAAAAAAAACCACGGTTAGGTCACTGGTATATACAATTATGGACGGGCTGCCGAGTGCCGACACAGAGGTAGCCACAGCCGTGAACTACCGCACTGTACACTGGTTGATAAAGAGATAGTAGTATACTCGTAACAACTAGTATGACGACGGTATAAAGAATGAAAAAAAAACCACGGTTAGGTGGTATATAATACAATTATGGTTGGACGGACTGCCTGCCGAGTGCCGACACAGAGGTAGCCACAGCCGTGAACTACCGCACTGTACACTGGTTGATAAAGAGATAGTAGTATACTCGTAACAACTAGTATGACGACGGTATAAAGAATGAAAAAAAAACCACGGTTAGGTGGTATATAATACAATTATGGTTGGACGGACTGCCTGCCGAGTGCCGACACAGAGGTAGCCACAGCCGTGAACTACCGCACTGTACACTGGTTGATAAAGAGATAGTAGTATACTCGTAACAACTAGTATGACGACGGTATAAAGAACGAAAAAAAAACCACGGTTAGGTGGTATATATTATAATACAATTATGGATGGACGGACTGCCTGCCGAGTTCCGACACAGAGGTAGCCACAGCCGTGAACTACCGCACTGTACACTGGTTGATAAAGAGATAGTAGTATACTCGTAACAACTAGTATGACGACGGTATAAAGAACGAAAAAAAAACCACGGTTAGGTGGTATATATTATAATACAATTATGGATGGACGGACTGCCTGCCGAGTTCCGACACAGAGGTAGCCACAGCCGTGAACTACCGCACTGTACACTGGTTGATAAAGAGATAGTAGTATACTCGTAACAACTAGTATGACTATGACGACGGTATAAAGAAAGAAAAAAAAAACCACGGTTAGGTGGTATATAATACAATTATGGATGGATGGACGGACTGCCTGCCGAGTGCCGACACAGAGGTAGCCACAGCCGTGAACTACCGCACTGTACTGTGTCTGCTGCTAATATAGACTGGTTGATAAAGAGATAGTATACAATACTACTAATATACTGGTGGTCAGGCACTGGTCACCACTAGTCACACTGGCAGTGGCACTCCTGCAGCAAAAGTGTGCACTGTTTAATTTTAATATAATATTATTTATCATGTACTCCTGGCTCCTGCTATAACAACCTGCAGTGCTCCCCAGTCTCCCCCACAATTATAAGCTTTATATACAATACATTGATGTGCAGCACACTGGGCTGAGCAGTGCACACAGACTGAGTCACTGTGTGACTGTGTATCGTTTTTTTCAGGCAGAGAACGGATATATTAAATAAAACAAACAACTGCACTGTCTCTGGTGGTCACTGGTCACTGTGGTCGTCAGTCACTAAACTCTGTCTGCACTCTGCACTCTCTTCTAATCTACAGTATCACAGCAATCTCTCTCTCTCTCTCTCTTCTAAATCTAATCTAAATGGAGAGGACGCCAGCCACGTCCTCTCCCTATCAATCTCAATGCACGTGTGAAAATGGCGGCGACGCGCGGCTCCTTATATAGAATCCGAGTCTCGCGAGAATCCGACAGCGTCATGATGACGTTCGGGCGCGCTCGGGTTAACCGAGCAAGGCGGGAAGATCCGAGTCGCTCGGACCCGTGAAAAAAAAAGTGAAGTTCGTGCGGGTTCGGATTCAAAGAAACCGAACCCGCTCATCTCTAGTCTTGACGTGCTTGGCCAACGCTATCCCTTGAAAACAACCATTTTCATGTGGAACATGCAAATATTGAGTTTCCCCTGAATGTAACGTGGAGGGACCACAGAAGATATTTCCGATATATGCAGCGGCCCCTACATTTCCGACAGTAGAATGAGCCCCCGTAGCTTTGTATGGAGGCTGTGATGCTGTCAGATTTACCAAGCTTCGGAATGTTAAGCATTGTGGAGTTTGCCCCCGGGTGTGGTTCATCAAATCGACAGTGTCTAGGTCGACAATGTTTAGGTCGACCACTATAGGTCGACAGTCACTAGGTCGACATGGATGGAAGGTCGACAGGGTTTCTAGGTCGTCATGTGCTAGGTCGACAGGTCTAAAGGTCGACATGAGGGGGGTTTTTTTGTGTCGTTTTCTTCGTAGAGTGACCGGGATCCCAAATTAGTGCACCGCGTCCCCTCGCATGGCTCGCTTCGCTCGCCATGCTTCGGGCATGGTGCCTTCGCTTCGCTCGGCACACTTTACCGTTCCAATCGTAGTCCACGTGGATCGTTAAGTATGAAAAAATTCAAAAAAAGAAAAAAAATGTGAAAAACTCATGTCGACCTTTAGACCTGTCGACCTAGCACATGTCGACCTAGAAACCCTGTCGACCTTCCATCCATGTCGACCTAGTGACTGTCGACCTATAGTGGTTGACCTAAACATTGTCGACCTAGACACTGTCGATCTTCAGACCGTATCCCTTTGCACCCCCCCCAGCTAACACCATCTGCAGATGGAATTATCCGCTCTAGCCTATAAGTCACTTACCACAGAAATTACTGGGAGAGGGATCTATAGGATCCTTTATCATCAATGGCTGCTGCACGTGTGCGGTAGCGCTGCAAGATCCTGAAAGAGAATCACTTCACTACTTACACATCGCAGGGCACCTGTAAGTGATTTTTAATACATTCAGGAGAATTTTAATTTCTTATTTACGCAAATACTGCCACATAATCATCTCCCAGTCCCAGGCTTAGCTGCATGCCTTAAACTTAAACTTTATTCTCCACTTACATGACTGGCTGTAGGGAGAAGTCCCAGGCACCATTCTCAAATTGATTGAATGAGATAAGACAACAGGTCTCTTACATAAGAGGTCCCTATACTTCTCTGAGGGGTCTATTCATGAAGCAGTGAAAAGAGTGGAGAAGTGAGCCAGTGGAGAAGTTGCCCATGGCAACCAATCAGCTGCTCTGTATAAGTTTATAGTATGCAAATTATAAATGTTACTTCAATGCTGATTGGTTGCCATGGTCAACTTCTCCACTGGCTCACTTCTCCACACTTTTCACTGATTCAGGAATAGAGCCCTGAGGAGAACTGGTGGTAGCTCCCGCACAGTGCACAAGCCTTAAGCCTACTGCTGCCTGGCTTCATGTGCGTCTTCAGGACGTATTGTCATTGTCACCTGACAGGACAGGGCATCATACATAAATGTGTCTCAGGATGTTTTGGCATCAACCTACATAATGAGCTCATATATACCACCCAACTTTTCAAAATGTTGAACTGAAATATACTGGTGTAAAATGCACAAAAGGGGGCGTTGCTATGCCCAGTTGGATGTTTACTACTGGGCGTCTGCATGTAATACAGCTGTAAATGTCTCTGCCAAAATGGCCGCCACCTGAGAGGAGACATGCTAGAGGTCCTACTGGAACTCAAGTAACAAAGACATTATGCAGGAGCTCACAGTGGGTAGATGCTAGAATCAAGTGGGCTAAGGGACCTTTTCCGTAAGGGGGAGGAGTTACGACGCAAGGGGGAGGAGCTAGGCCAGCGGGATAGTTCCTCTACTATCCACGCCACCAACTATTACCTTTAGTAATTAGGTGGTGAGCGAAGCGGAGCGGAGCGAGCCACCGTGCCCGAAGCGTGGCGAGCGAAGCGAGCCCGCGAGGGTACTTTTCGGGTACCCTGTTTGCCCGTAGCTCCTCCCCCTGGTGACGTAGCTCCTCCCCTCAACACGTCACAAGGTCCCTTCAGCCACTCCGATATAGAACCAACCGCTCACAGTGCTACCCAGAAGTGCCGGGATCGCACTGGCACTCTGGAAGCAGGGAGAAAGAAGAGGTGGAACCAATCCCTGACAACGAGCAGTCACTTTACAAGTAAGTAGCCTCAATGTATATGCCATAATGTGTAAAGAGCATTACTGTGTGGGGCACAGGGCGGCCATCAGAAATTGTGTTACTCGGGACTGATATAATGGGCATGGCGTACCCTAAGGGCGGGGGGTGGGGGTGGGGGGGTCAGAGCTGTAGATAATGTGGGTGGAGCTACAGTAGGGGGTGGGACATCAATGAGTGGGTAAACCAGTTTTAATAAACATAGTTAAAGTATAATAACCTAGCCTTGCCTCAACCACCTCAGTATTATACAGAAATACCCCATCCATCTTCCTCTCACACACATATACTCCAGCCACCTCCCTCTCACATACATATACCCCATCCACCTCCTTCTCACACACATATACCCCATCCATTTTCCTCTCACACACATATACTCCAGCCACCTCCCCTTACACATATATACCTCAGTCACCTCCCTCTCACACACATACCCCAGCCACCTCCCTCTCACACACATATACCACATCCACCTCCCTCTCACATACATATAACCCATCCACCTCCTTCTCACACACATATACCCCATCCATCTTCCTCTCACACACATATACTCCAGCCACCTCCCCTTACACATATATACCTCAGTCACCTCCCTCTCACACACATATACCCCACCCACCTCCCTCTCACACACACACATACCCCAGCCACCTCCCTCTCACACACATATACCACATCCACCTCTCTCTCACACACATATACCTTAGTTACCTCCCTATCACACACATATACCCCAGCCACCTTCCTCTCACACACATATACCGCAGCCACCTCCCCCTCACACATATATAACTCAGTCACCTCCCTTTCACACACATATACCCCAGCCACCTCCCTCTCACAAACACATACCCCAGCCACCTAATTCTCACACACACATACCACATCCAACTCCCTCTCACACACATATACCTCAGTCACCTCCCTATCACACACATATAACCTATCCACATCCCTCTCACACACATATACCCCATCCACCTGCCTATCACACACATATACCCCAGTCACCTCCCACTCACACACACACACACACACACACACACACACACACACACACACACACACACACATACCCCAGCCACCTCACTCTCACACAAATATACCCCAGCCACCTCCCACACACATATACCCCAGCCACCTACTTCTCACACACATATACCCCAACCACCTCCCTCTAACACACATATACGCCAACTACCTACCTCACACACATATACCCCATCCACCTCCCTCTCACACACATATACCCCATCCACCTCCCTCTCACACACATATACCACAGCCACCTCCCTCTCACACACATATACCACAGCCACCTCCCTCTCACCACACACATATAGGTCAGCCATCTCCCTCTCCCACACATATACCCCAGTCACCTCCCTCTCACACACATATACCCCAGCCACCTCCCTCTCACACACATATACCCCAGCCACCTCCCTCTCACACACATATACCACAGCCACCTCCCTCTCACCACACACATATAGGTCAGCCATCTCCCTCTCACACACATATACCCCATCCACCTCCCTCTCACATATACCTGAGCTACCTTCCTCTCACACACATATACCTCATCCACCTCCCTCTCACACACATATACCCAGGGCCGGATTATGGCTTCGGGGGGCCCAGGGCACTTAAAACATGGGGGCCCTCCCCCCCTTTACCAGTGACTCCACACACAGCTGAAAGTTTCAGGGCCGTGGCCTAATCGCGGATGGCGTGGCAACGCCCCTTATGCAAATGAATGAGAACTACATTTATTTCATAGATTTGGCCCCCAGCCAGGGTCAAATCCACAGGGGGGAAGCGATCAGTGTGATTGCTTCCCCCTGGCCCCTGCACAGGCAGAAGAGGCTGCTGCTGGTAAGCGGCAGTAGCTTCCTTGCACTATCACAGACCAGCCAGCACACAGCAGCGTGTGCTGGCTGGAGCATAGATACTGCTGCTGACATGAAAAGGGTGGGTAGACTGAGTAACTACCTGTCCTACACCGTGCTCATGGAGAGATAACTTCTCCTTCCGAGCCTCCCCGGCGCACCACGTGACCCTGCGGCGTCCCTATTGGCTGCTGAGCCCCGGCTGCAGCTCAATTATTCATGAGCTTTTCCTCATTGCGGTTTGCAAAGTGGACACGTGACCTCCGCTCCATCCAATCTCTGCTGCGCTGCAGTGTGAGGTGAGCAGAATTTCCCTCCCCCTCCGTATCAGGCAGCGCGGAGATTCACTGATTCTGTAATCTCCAGCCTCTGCTTCCGCTGGAGATTACAGAATCAGTGAGTTCCCGCACTGTGACATAGCTGCTCCGTCGGGGGGGGCTAAAATTGGAGGGCCCGGGGTACTTACCCCCTGGACCACCCCCTTAATCCGGCTCTGCATATACCCCATCCACCTCCCTCTCATACATATATACCCCAGCCACCTCCCACTCACACATATGCCCGGCCACCTCCCACTCGCACACATATACCCCAGCCACCTCCCTCTCACACACATATACCCCATCCACCTCCCTTACCCACACATACCCAGCCACCTCCCTCACACACACACATACCCCAGCCATCTCCCTCTCACACACATATAGCTCAGCCACCTCCCTCACACACACACACACACACACACACACACATACCCAGCCACCTCCCTCTCACACACATATACCCCATCCACCTCCCTCTCACACACATATACCCCAGCCACCTCTCTCTTACACACATATACCCCATCCACCTCCCTCTCACACACAAATATACCCCAACCACCTCCCTCTCACACACACATATACCACAGCCACCTCCCTCTCACACACGTATACCCCAACCACCTCCCTCTCACACACATATGCCTCAGTCACCTCCCTCTCACACACATATACCCCAGCCACATCCCTCTCACACACATATACCTCAGTCACCTCCCTCTCTCATACATATAATACATCCACCGCCCTCTCACATACATATAACCCATCAACCTCCTCACACACACATACCCCATCCACCTTCCTCTCACACTGATATACCCCAGCCACCTCCACCTCACACATATATACTTCAGTCACCTCCCTCTCACACACACATACCCCAGCCACCTCCCTCTAACACACATATACCACATCCACCTCCCTCTCATACACATATACCTCAGTCACCTCCCTCTCACACACATATACCCCAGTCACCTCCCTCTCACACACATATACCTCAGTCACCTCCCTCTCACATACATATAATACATCCACCTCCCTCTCACATACATATAACCCATCAACCTCCTCACACACATATACCCCATCCACCTTCCTCTCACACTGATATACTCCAGCCACCTCCACCTCAAACATATATACTTCAGTCACCTCCCTCTCACACACATATACCCCAGCCACCTCCCTCTCACACACACACACATACCCAAGCCACCTCCCTCTCACACACATATACCACATCCACCTCCCTCTCATACACATATACCTCAGTCACGTCCCTCTCATACACATATAACCCATCCACCTCCCTCTCACATACATATACCCCATCCACCTCCCTCTCAGCCACCTCTCTCTTATACACATATACCCCATCCACCTCCCTCTCAGCCACCTCTCTCTTATACACATATAGCTCAGCCACCTCCCTCACACACACACACACACACACACACACACACACACATACCCAGCCACCTCCCTCTCACACACATATACCCCATCCACCTCCCTCTCACACACATATACCCCAGCCACCTCTCTCTTACACACATATACCCCATCCACCTCCCTCTCACACACAAATATACCCCAACCACCTCCCTCTCACACACACATATACCACAGCCACCTCCCTCTCACACACGTATACCCCAACCACCTCCCTCTCACACACATATGCCTCAGTCACCTCCCTCTCACACACATATACCCCAGCCACATCCCTCTCACACACATATACCTCAGTCACCTCCCTCTCTCATACATATAATACATCCACCGCCCTCTCACATACATATAACCCATCAACCTCCTCACACACACATACCCCATCCACCTTCCTCTCACACTGATATACCCCAGCCACCTCCACCTCACACATATATACTTCAGTCACCTCCCTCTCACACACACATACCCCAGCCACCTCCCTCTAACACACATATACCACATCCACCTCCCTCTCATACACATATACCTCAGTCACCTCCCTCTCACACACATACACCCCAGTCACCTCCCTCTCACACACATATACCTCAGTCACCTCCCTCTCACATACATATAATACATCCACCTCCCTCTCACATACATATAACCCATCAACCTCCTCACACACATATACCCCATCCACCTTCCTCTCACACTGATATACTCCAGCCACCTCCACCTCACACATATATACTTCAGTCACCTCCCTCTCACACACATATACCCCAGCCACCTCCCTCTCACACACACACACACATACCCAAGCCACCTCCCTCTCACACACATATACCACATCCACCTCCCTCTCATACACATATACCTCAGTCACGTCCCTCTCATACACATATAACCCATCCACCTCCCTCTCACATACATATACCCCATCCACCTCCCTCACAGCCACCTCTCTCTTATACACATATAACGCAGCCACCTCCCTCTCACATACATATAGCTCAGCCATCTCCCTCTCACACACATATACCCCATCCACCTCCCTCTCACACACATATACCCCTTCCCCTTTCTCTCACACACATATACCCCAGCCACCTCCCTCTCACACACATATACCCCAGCCACCTCCCTTTCACACACATATACCCAAGCCACCTCCCTCTCACACACAAATACCCCAGCCACCTCTCTCACACACATACCCCAGCCACCTCCCTCTCACACACATATACCACATCCACCTCCCTCTCATACACATATACCTCAGTCACCTCCCTCTGACACACATATACCCCAGCCACCTCCCTCTCACACACATGTACCTCAGTAACCTCCCTCTCACATACATATAATACATCCACCTCCCTCTCACATACATATAACCCATCAACCTCCTCACACACATATACCCCATCCACCTTCCTCTCACACTGATATACTCCAGCCACCTCCACCTCACACATATATACTTCAGTTACCTACCTCTCACACAGATATACCCAAGCCACCTCCCTCTCACACACATATACCCCAGCCACCTCCCTCTCACACACATATACCACATCCACCTCCCTCTCATACACATATACCTCAGTCACCTCCCTCTCACACACATATACCACATCCACCTCCCTCTCACACACATATACCCCAGTCACCTCCATCTCACACACATATACCCCAGCCACCTCCCTCTCACACACATATACCACATCCACCTCCCTCTCATACACATATACCTCAGTCACCTCCCTCTCACACACATATATCACATCCACCTCCCTCTCATACACATATACCTCAGTCACCTCCCTCTGACACACATATACCCAAGCCACCTCCCTCTCACACACATATACCTCAGTCACCTCCCTCTCACATACATATAATACATCCACCTCCCTCTCACATACATATAACCCATCAACCTCCTCACACACATATACCCCATCCACCTTCCTCTCACACTGATATACTCCAGCCACCTCCACCTCACACATATATACTTCAGTTACCTACCTCTCACACACATATACCCCAGCCACCTCCCTCTCACACACACATACCCCACCCACCTCCCTCTCACACACATATACCTCATCCACCTCCCTCTCATACACATATACCTCAGTCACCTCCATCTCACACACATATACCCCAGCCACCTCCCTCTCACACACATATACCTCAGTCACCTCCCTCTCACATACATATAATACATCCACCTCCCTCTCACATACATATAACCCATCAACCTCCTCACACACATATACCCCATCCACCTTCCTCTCACACTGATATACTCCAGCCACCTCCACCTCACACATATATACTTCAGTCACCAACCTCTCACACACATATACCCCAGCCACCTCCCTCTCACACACACATACCCCACCCACCTCCCTTTCACACACATATACCACATCCACCTCCCTCTCATACACATATACCTCAGTCACCTCCATCTCACACACATATACCCCAGCCACCTCCCTCTCACACACATATACCTCAGTCACCTCCCTCTCACATACATCTAATACATCCACCTCCCTCTCACATACATATAACCCATCAACCTCCTCACACACACATACCCCATCCACCTTCCTCTCACACTGATATACTCCAGCCACCTCCACCTCACACATATATACTTCAGTCACCTCCCTCTCACACACACATACCCCAGCCACCTCCCTCTCACACACACATACCCCAGCCACCTCCCTCTCACACACACATACCCCAGCCACCTCCCTCTCACACACACATACCCCAGCCACCTCCCTCTCACACACACATACCCCAGCCACCTCCCTCTCACACACATATACCCCAGCCACCTCCCTCTCACACACATATACCACATCCACCTCCCTCTCATACACATATACCTCAGTCACCTCCCTCTCACACACATATACCACATCCACCTCCCTCTCACACACATATACCCCAGTCACCTCCATCTCACATACATATACCCCAGCCACCTCCCTCTCACACACATATACCACATCCACCTCCCTCTCATACACATATACCTCAGTCACCTCCCTCTCACACACATATATAACATCCACCTCCCTCTCATACACATATACCTCAGTCACCTCCCTCTGACACACATATACCCAAGCCACCTCCCTCTCACACACATATACCTCAGTCACCTCCCTCTCACATACATATAATACATCCACCTCCCTCTCACATACATATAACCCATCAACCTCCTCACACACATATACCCCATCCACCTTCCTCTCACACTGATATACTCCAGCCACCTCCACCTCACACATATATACTTCAGTTACCTACCTCTCACACACATATACCCCAGCCACCTCCCTCTCACACACACATACCCCACCCACCTCCCTCTCACACACATATACCACATCCACCTCCCTCTCATACACATATACCTCAGTCACCTCCATCTCACACACATATACCCCAGCCACCTCCCTCTCACACACATATACCTCAGTCACCTCCCTCTCACATACATATAATACATCCACCTCCCTCTCACATACATATAACCCATCAACCTCCTCACACACATATACCCCATCCACCTTCCTCTCACACTGATATACTCCAGCCACCTCCACCTCACACATATATACTTCAGTCACCAACCTCTCACACACATATACCCCAGCCACCTCCCTCTCACACACACATACCCCACCCACCTCCCTTTCACACACATATACCACATCCACCTCCCTCTCATACACATATACCTCAGTCACCTCCATCTCACACACATATACCCCAGCCACCTCCCTCTCACACACATATACCTCAGTCACCTCCCTCTCACATACATCTAATACATCCACCTCCCTCTCACATACATATAACCCATCAACCTCCTCACACACACATACCCCATCCACCTTCCTCTCATACTGATATACTCCAGCCACCTCCACCTCACACATATATACTTCAGTCACCTCCCTCTCACACACACATACCCCAGCCACCTCCCTCTCACACACACATACCCCAGCCACCTCCCTCTCACACACACATACCCCAGCCACCTCCCTCTCACACACACATACCCCAGCCACCTCCCTCTCACACACACATACCCCAGCCACCTCCCTCTCACACACATATACCCCAGCCACCTCCCTCTCACACACATATAATACATCCACCTCCCTCTCACACACACACATACCCCAGCCACCTCCCTCTCACACACATATACCCCAGCCACCTCCCTCTCACACACATATAATACATCCACCTCCCTCTCACACACACATACCCCAGCCACCTCCCTCTCACACACACATACCCCAGCCACCTCCCTCTCACACACATATACCACATCCACCTCCCTCTCATACACATATACCTCAGTCACCTCCCTCTGACACACATATACCCCAGCCACCTCCCTCTCACACACATATACCACATCCACCTCCCTCTCATACACATATACCTCAGTCACCTCCCTCTGACACACATATACCCAAGCCACCTCCCTCTCACACACATATACCTCAGTCACCTCCCTCTCACATACATATAATACATCCACCTCCCTCTCACATACATATAACCCATCAACCTCCTCACACACATATACCCCATCCACCTTCCTCTCACACTGATATACTCCAGCCACCTCCATCTCACACATATATACTTCAGTTACCTACCTCTCACACACATATACCCCAGCCACCTCCCTCTCACACACACATACCCCAGCCACCTCCCTCTCACACACATATACCACAGCCACCTCCCTCTCACACACATATACCCCAGCCACCTCCCTCTCACACACATATACCCCAGCCACCTCCCTCTCACACACATATAATACATCCACCTCCCTCTCACACACACACATACCCCAGCCACCTCCCTCTCACGCACATATACCCCAGCCACCTCCCTCTCACACACATATAATACATCCACCTCCCTCTCACACACACATACCCCAGCCACCTCCCTCTCACACACACATACCCCAGCCACCTCCCTCTCACACACATATACCACATCCACCTCCCTCTCATACACATATACCTCAGTCACCTCCCTCTGACACACATATACCCCAGCCACCTCCCTCTCACACACATATACCACATCCACCTCCCTCTCATACACATATACCCCAGTCACCTCCCTCTGACACACATATACCCAAGCCACCTCCCTCTCACACACATATACCTCAGTCACCTCCCTCTCACATACATATAATACATCCACCTCCCTCTCACATACATATAACCCATCAACCTCCTCACACACATATACCCCATCCACCTTCCTCTCACACTGATATACTCCAGCCACCTCCACCTCACACATATATACTTCAGTTACCTAACTCTCACACACATATACCCCAGCCACCTCCCTCTCACACACACACACATACCCCACCCACCTCCCTCTCACACAAATATACCACATCCACCTCCCTCTCATACACATATACCTCAGTCACCTCCATCTCACACACATATACCCCAGCCACCTCCCTCTCACACACATATACCTCAGTCACCTCCCTCTCACATACATCTAATACATCCACCTCCCTCTCACATACATATAACCCATCAACCTCCTCACACACACATACCCCATCCACCTTCCTCTCACACTGATATACTCCAGCCACCTCCACCTCACACATATATACTTCAGTCACCTCCCTCTCACACACACATACCCCAGCCACCTCCCTCTCACACACACATACCCCAGCCACCTCCCTCTCACACACACATACCCCAGCCACCTCCCTCTCACACACACATACCCCAGCCACCTCCCTCTCACACACACATACCCCAGCCACCTCCCTCTCACACACATATACCACAGCCACCTCCCTCTCACACACATATACCCCAGCCACCTCCCTCTCACACACATATACCCCAGCCACCTCCCTCTCACACACATATAATACATCCACCTCCCTCTCACACACACACACACATACCCCAGCCACCTCCCTCTCACACACATATACCCCAGCCACCTCCCTCTCACACACATATAATACATCCACCTCCCTCTCACACACACATACCCCAGCCACCTCCCTCTCACACACACATACCCCAGCCACCTCCCTCTCACACACATATACCACATCCACCTCCCTGTCATACACATATACCTCAGTCACCTCCCTCTGACACACATATACCCCAGCCACCTCCCTCTCACACACATATACCACATCCACCTCCCTCTCATACACATATACCTCAGTCACCTCCCTCTGACACACATATACCCAAGCCACCTCCCTCTCACACACATATACCTCAGTCACCTCCCTCTCACATACATATAATACATCCACCTCCCTCTCACATACATATAACCCATCAACCTCCTCACACACATATACCCCATCCACCTTCCTCTCACACTGATATACTCCAGCCACCTCCACCTCACACATATATACTTCAGTTACCTACCTCTCACACACATATACCCCAGCCACCTCCCTCTCACACACACATACCCCAGCCACCTCCCTCTTACACACATATACCACAGCCACCTCCCTCTCACACACATATACCCCAGCCACCTCCCTCTCACACACATATACCCCAGCCACCTCCCTCTCACACACATATAATACATCCACCTCCCTCTCACACACACACATACCCCAGCCACCTCCCTCTCACGCACATATACCCCAGCCACCTCCCTCTCACACACATATAATACATCAACCTCCCTCTCACACACACATACCCCAGCCACCTCCCTCTCACACACACATACCCCAGCCACCTCCCTCTCACACACATATACCACATCCACCTCCCTCTCATACACATATACCTCAGTCACCTCCCTCTGACACACATATACCCCAGCCACCTCCCTCTCACACACATATACCACATCCACCTCCCTCTCATACACATATACCTCAATCACCTCCCTCTGACACACATATACCCAAGCCACCTCCCTCTCACACACATATACCTCAGTCACCTCCCTCTCACATACATATAATACATCCACCTCCCTCTCACATACATATAACCCATCAACCTCCTCACACACATATACCCCATCCACCTTCCTCTCACACTGATATACTCCAGCCACCTCCACCTCACACATATATACTTCAGTTACCTAACTCTCACACACATATACCCCAGCCACCTCCCTCTCACACACACATACCCCACCCACCTCCCTCTCACACAAATATACCACATCCACCTCCCTCTCATACACATATACCTCAGTCACCTCCATCTCACACACATATACCCCAGCCACCTCCCTCTTACACACATATACCTCAGTCACCTCCCTCTCACATACATCTAATACATCCACCTCCCTCTCACATACATATAACCCATCAACCTCCTCACACACACATACCCCATCCACCTTCCTCTCACACTGATATACTCCAGCCACCTCCACCTCACACATATATACTTCAGTCACCTCCCTCTCACACACACATACCCCAGCCACCTCCCTCTCACACACACATACCCCAGCCACCTCCCTCTCACACACACATACCCCAGCCACCTCCCTCTCACACACATATACCACATCCACCTCCCTCTCATACACATATACCTCAGTCACCTCCCTCTGACACACATATACCCCAGCCACCTCCCTCTCACACACATATACCACATCCACCTCCCTCTCATACACATATACCTCAATCACCTCCCTCTGACACACATATACCCAAGCCACCTCCCTCTCACACACATATACCTCAGTCACCTCCCTCTCACATACATATAATACATCCACCTCCCTCTCACATACATATAACCCATAAACCTCCTCACACACATATACCCCATCCACCTTCCTCTCACACTGATATACTCCAGCCACCTCCACCTCACACATATATACTTCAGTCACCAACCTCTCACACACATATACCCCAGCCACCTCCCTCTCACACACACATACCCCACCCACCTCCCTTTCACACACATATACCACATCCACCTCCCTCTCATACACATATACCTCAGTCACCTCCATCTCACACACATATACCCCAGCCACCTCCCTCTCACACACATATACCTCAGTCACCTCCCTCTCACATACATCTAATACATCCACCTCCCTCTCACATACATATAACCCATCAACCTCCTCACACACACATACCCCATCCACCTTCCTCTCACACTGATATACTCCAGCCACCTCCACCTCACACATATATACTTCAGTCACCTCCCTCTCACACACACATACCCCAGCCACCTCCCTCTCACACACACATACCCCAGCCACCTCCCTCTCACACACACATACCCCAGCCACCTCCCTCTCACACACACATACCCCAGCCACCTCCCTCTCACACACACATACCCCAGCCACCTCCCTCTCACACACATATACCCCAGCCACCTCCCTCTCACACACATATACCACATCCACCTCCCTCTCATACACATATACCTCAGTCACCTCCCTCTCACACACATATACCACATCCACCTCCCTCTCACACACATATACCCCAGTCACCTCCATCTCACACACATATACCCCAGCCACCTCCCTCTCACACACATATACCACATCCACCTCCCTCTCATACACATATACCTCAGTCACCTCCCTCTCACACACATATATAACATCCACCTCCCTCTCATACACATATACCTCAGTCACCTCCCTCTGACACACATATACCCAAGCCACCTCCCTCTCACACACATATACCTCAGTCACCTCCCTCTCACATACATATAATACATCCACCTCCCTCTCACATACATATAACCCATCAACCTCCTCACACACATATACCCCATCCACCTTCCTCTCACACTGATATACTCCAGCCACCTCCACCTCACACATATATACTTCAGTTACCTACCTCTCACACACATATACCCCAGCCACCTCCCTCTCACACACACATACCCCACCCACCTCCCTCTCACACACATATACCACATCCACCTCCCTCTCATACACATATACCTCAGTCACCTCCATCTCACACACATATACCCCAGCCACCTCCCTCTCACACACATATACCTCAGTCACCTCCCTCTCACATACATATAATACATCCACCTCCCTCTCACATACATATAACCCATCAACCTCCTCACACACATATACCCCATCCACCTTCCTCTCACACTGATATACTCCAGCCACCTCCACCTCACACATATATACTTCAGTCACCAACCTCTCACACACATATACCCCAGCCACCTCCCTCTCACACACACATACCCCACCCACCTCCCTTTCACACACATATACCACATCCACCTCCCTCTCATACACATATACCTCAGTCACCTCCATCTCACACACATTATACCCCAGCCACCGTCCCTCTCACACACAATATACCTCAGTCACCTCCCTCTCACATACATCTAATACATCCACCTCCCTCTCACATACATATAACCATCATCAACCTCCTCACACACACACTACCCCATCCACCTTCCTCTCATACTGATATACTCCAGCCACCTCCACCTCACACATATATACTTCAGGTCACCCTCCCTCTCACACCAACACATCCCAGGCCACCTCCCTCTCACACACACATACCCCAGCCACCTCCCCTCACACACACATACCCCAGCCACCCTCCCTCTCACACACACATACCCCAGCCACCTCCCTCTCAACACACACATACCCCAGCCACCTCCCTCTCACACACATATACCCCAGCCAACCTCCCTCTCACACACATATAATACATCCACCTCCCTCTCACACACACACACACATACCCCAGCCACCTCCCTCTCACACACATATACCCCAGCCACCTCCCTCTCACACACATATAATACATCCACCTCCCTCTCACACACACATACCCCAGCCACCTCCCTCCTCACACACACATACCCCAGCCACCTCCCTCTCACACACATATACCACATCCACCTCCCTCTCATACACATATACCTCAGTCACCTCCCTGACACACATATACCCCAGCCACCTCCCTCTCACACACATATACCACATCCACCTCCCTCTCATACACATATACCTCAGTCACCTCCCTCTGACACACATATACCCAAGCCACCCTCCCTCTCACACACATATACCTCAGTCACCTCCCTCTCACATACATATAATACATCCACCTCCCTCTCACATACATATAACCCATCAACCTCCTCACACACATATACCCCATCCACCTTCCTCTCACACTGATATACTCCAGCCACCTCCACCTCACACATATATACTTCAGTTACCTACCTCTCACACACATATACCCCAGCCACCTCCCTCTCACACACACATACCCCCAGCCACCTCCCGTCTCACACACACATATACCACAGCCACCTCCCTCTCACACCACATATACCCCAGCCAACCTCCCTCTCACACACATATACCCCAGCCACCTCCCTCCTCACACACATATAATACATCCACACTCCCTCTCACACACACACATACCCCAGCCACCTCCCTCTCACGCACATATACCCCAGCCACCTCCCTCTCGACACACATATAATACATCCACCTCCCTCTCACACACACATACCCCAGCCACCTCCCTCTCACACACACATACCCCAGCCACCTCCCTCTCACACACATATACCCCACATCCACCTCCCTCTCATACACAATATACCTCAGTCACCTCCCTCTGACACACATATACCCCAGCCCACCTCCCTCTCACACACATATACCACATCCACCTCCCTCTCATACACATATACCCCAGTCACCTCCCTCTGACACACATATACCCAAGCCACCTCCCTCTCACACACACATATACCTCAGTCACCTCCCTCTCAACATACATATAATACATCCACCTCCCTCTCACATACATATAACCCATCAACCTCCTCACACACATATACCCCATCCACCTTCCTCTCACACTGATATACTCCAGCCACCTCCACCTCACACATATATACTTCAGTTACCTAACTCTCACACACATATACCCCAGCCCCACCTCCCTCTCACACACACACACATACCCCACCCACCTCCCTCTCACACAAATATACCACATCCACCTCCCTCTCATACACATATACCTCAGTCACCTCCATCTCACACACATATACCCCAGCCACCTCCCTCCTCACACACATATACCTCAGTCACCTCCCTCTCACATACATCTAATACATCCACCTCCCTCTCACATACATATAACCCATCAACCTCCTCACACACAACATACCCCATCCACCTTCCTCTCACACTGATATACTCCAGCCAACCTCCACCTCACACATATATACTTCAGTCACCTCCCTCTCACACACAACATACCCCAGCCACCTCCCTCTCACACACACATACCCCAGCCACCTCCCCTCTCACACACACATACCCCAGCCACCCTCCCTCTCACACACACATACCCCAGCCACCTCCCTCTCACACACCACACATACCCCAGCCCACCTCCCTCTCACACACCATATACCACAGCCACCTCCCTCTCACACACATATACCCCAGCCACCTCCCTCTCACACACATATACCCCAGCCACCTCCCTCTCACACACATATAATACATCCACCTCCCTCTCTCACACACACACACACACATACCCCAGCACCTCCCTCTCACACACATATACCCCAGCCACCTCCCTCTCACACACATATAATACATCCACCTCCCTCTCACACACACATTACCCCAGCCACCTCCCCTCTCACACACACATACCCAGCCACCTCCCTCTCACACACATATACCACATCCACCTCCCTGTCATACACATATACCTCAGTCACCTCCCTCTGACACACATATACCCCAGCCACCTCCCTCTCACACACATATACCACATCCACCTCCCTCTCATACACATATACCTCAGTCACCTCCCTCTGACACAACATATACCCAAGCCACCTCCCTCTCACACACATATACCTCAGTCACCTCCCTCTCACATACATATAATACATCCACCTCCCTCTCACATACATATAACCCATCAACCTCCTCACACACATATACCCCATCCACCTTCCTCTCACACTGATATACTCCAGCCACCTCCACCTCACACATATATACTTCAGTTACCTACTTCTCACACACATATACCCCAGCCACCTCCCTCTCACACACACATACCCCAGCCACCTCCCTCTTACACACATATACCACAGCCACCTCCCTCTCACACACATATACCCCAGCCACCTCCCTCTCACACACATATACCCCAGCCACCTCCCTCTCACACACATATAATACATCCACCTCCCTCTCACACACACACATACCCCAGCCACCTCCCTCTCACGCACATATACCCCAGCCACCTCCCTCTCACACACATATAATACATCAACCTCCCTCTCACACACACATACCCCAGCCACCTCCCTCTCACACACACATACCCCAGCCACCTCCCTCTCACACACATATACCACATCCACCTCCCTCTCATACACATATACCTCAGTCACCTCCCTCTGACACACATATACCCCAGCCACCTCCCTCTCACACACATATACCACATCCACCTCCCTCTCATACACATATACCTCAATCACCTCCCTCTGACACACATATACCCAAGCCACCTCCCTCTCACACACATATACCTCAGTCACCTCCCTCTCACATACATATAATACATCCACCTCCCTCTCACATACATATAACCCATCAACCTCCTCACACACATATACCCCATCCACCTTCCTCTCACACTGATATACTCCAGCCACCTCCACCTCACACATATATACTTCAGTTACCTAACTCTCACACACATATACCCCAGCCACCTCCCTCTCACACACACATACCCCACCCACCTCCCTCTCACACAAATATACCACATCCACCTCCCTCTCATACACATATACCTCAGTCACCTCCATCTCACACACATATACCCCAGCCACCTCCCTCTCACACACATATACCTCAGTCACCTCCCTCTCACATACATCTAATACATCCACCTCCCTCTCACATACATATAACCCATCAACCTCCTCACACACATATACCCCATCCACCTTCCTCTCACACTGATATACTCCAGCCACCTCCACCTCACACATATATACTTCAGTTACCTACCTCTCACACACATATACCCCAGCCACCTCCCTCTCACACACACATACCCCACCCACCTCCCTCTCACACACATATACCACATCCACCTCCCTCTCATACACATATACCTCAGTCACCTCCATCTCACACACATATACCCCAGCCACCTCCCTCTCACACACATATACCTCAGTCACCTCCCTCTCACATACATATAATACATCCACCTCCCTCTCACATACATATAACCCATCAACCTCCTCACACACATATACCCCATCCACCTTCCTCTCACACTGATATACTCCAGCCACCTCCACCTCACACATATATACTTCAGTCACCTACCTCTCACACACATATACCCCAGCCACCTCCCTCTCACACACACATACCCCACCCACCTCCCTTTCACACACATATACCACATCCACCTCCCTCTCATACACATATACCTCAGTCACCTCCATCTCACACACATATACCCCAGCCACCTCCCTCTCACACACATATACCTCAGTCACCTCCCTCTCACATACATCTAATACATCCACCTCCCTCTCACATACATATAACCCATCAACCTCCTCACACACACATACCCCATCCACCTTCCTCTCACACTGATATACTCCAGCCACCTCCACCTCACACATATATACTTCAGTCACCTCCCTCTCACACACACATACCCCAGCCACCTCCCTCTCACACACACATACCCCAGCCACCTCCCTCTCACACACACATACCCCAGCCACCTCCCTCTCACACACACATACCCCAGCCACCTCCCTCTCACACACACATACCCCAGCCACCTCCCTCTCACACACATATACCACAGCCACCTCCCTCTCACACACATATACCCCAGCCACCTCCCTCTCACACACATATACCCCAGCCACCTCCCTCTCACACACATATAATACATCCACCTCCCTCTCACACACACACATACCCCAGCCACCTCCCTCTCACACACATATACCCCAGCCACCTCCCTCTCACACACATATAATACATCCACCTCCCTCTCACACACACATACCCCAGCCACCTCCCTCTCACACACACATACCCCAGCCACCTCCCTCTCACACACATATACCACATCCACCTCCCTCTCATACACATATACCTCAGTCACCTCCCTCTGACACACATATACCCCAGCCACCTCCCTCTCACACACATATACCACATCCACCTCCCTCTCATACACATATACCTCAGTCACCTCCCTCTGACACACATATACCCAAGCCACCTCCCTCTCACACACATATACCTCAGTCACCTCCCTCTCACATACATATAATACATCCACCTCCCTCTCACATACATATAACCCATCAACCTCCTCACACACATATACCCCATCCACCTTCCTCTCACACTGATATACTCCAGCCACCTCCACCTCACACATATATACTTCAGTTACCTACCTCTCACACACATATACCCCAGCCACCTCCCTCTCACACACACATACCCCAGCCACCTCCCTCTCACACACATATACCACAGCCACCTCCCTCTCACACACATATACCCCAACCACCTCCCTCTCACACACATATACCCCAGCCACCTCCCTCTCACACACATATAATACATCCACCTCCCTCTCACACACACACATACCCCAGCCACCTCCCTCTCACGCACATATACCCCAGCCACCTCCCTCTCACACACATATAATACATCCACCTCCCTCTCACACACACATACCCCAGCCACCTCCCTCTCACACACACATACCCCAGCCACCTCCCTCTCACACACATATACCACATCCACCTCCCTCTCATACACATATACCTCAGTCACCTCCCTCTGACACACATATACCCCAGCCACCTCCCTCTCACACACATATACCACATCCACCTCCCTCTCATACACATATACCTCAGTCACCTCCCTCTGACACACATATACCCAAGCCACCTCCCTCTCACACACATATACCTCAGTCACCTCCCTCTCACATACATATAATACATCCACCTCCCTCTCACATACATATAACCCATCAACCTCCTCACACACATATACCCCATCCACCTTCCTCTCACACTGATATACTCCAGCCACCTCCACCTCACACATATATACTTCAGTTACCTAACTCTCACACGCATATACCCCAGCCACCTCCCTCTCACACACACATACCCCACCCACCTCCCTCTCACACAAATATACCACATCCACCTCCCTCTCATACACATATACCTCAGTCACCTCCATCTCACACACATATACCCCAGCCACCTCCCTCTCACACACATATACCTCAGTCACCTCCCTCTCACATACATATAATACATCCACCTCCCTCTCACATACATATAACCGATCAAACTCCTCACACACATATACCCCATCCACCTTCCTCTCACACTGATATACTCCAGCCACCTCCACCTCACACATATATACTTCAGTCACCTCCCTCTCACACACATATACCCCAGCCACCTCCCTCTCACACACACATACCCCACCCACCTCCCTCTCACACACATATACCACATCCACCTCCCTCTCATACACATATACCTCAGTCACCTCCCTCTGACACACATATACCCAAGCCACCTCCCTCTCACACACATATACCTCAGTCATCTCCCTCTCACATACATATAATACATCCACCTCCCTCTCACATACATATAACCCATCAACCTCCTCACACACATATACCCCATCCACCTTCCTCTCACACTGATATACTCCAGCCACCTCCACCTCACACATATATACTTCAGTTACCTACCTCTCACACACATATACCCCAGCCACCTCCCTCTCACACACACATACCCCACCCACCTCCCTCTCACACACATATACCACATCCACCTCCCTCTCATACACATATACCTCAGTCACCTCCATCTCACACACATATACCCCAGCCACCTCCCTCTCACACACATATACCTCAGTCACCTCCCTCTCACATACATATAATACATCAACCTCCTCACACACATATACCCCATCCACCTTCCTCTCACACTGATATACTCCAGCCACCTCCACCTCACACATATATACTTCAGTCACCTACCTCTCACACACATATACCCCAGCCACCTCCCTCTCACACACACATACCCCACCCACCTCCCTTTCACACACATATACCACATCCACCTCCCTCTCATACACATATACCTCAGTCACCTCCATCTCACACACATATACCCCAGCCACCTCCCTCTCACACACATATACCTCAGTCACCTCCCTCTCACATACATCTAATACATCCACCTCCCTCTCACATACATATAACCCATCAACCTCCTCACACACACATACCCCATCCACCTTCCTCTCACACTGATATACTCCAGCCACCTCCACCTCACACATATATACTTCAGTCACCTCCCTCTCACACACACATACCCCAGCCACCTCCCTCTCACACACACATACCCCAGCCACCTCCCTCTCACACACACATACCCCAGCCACCTCCCTCTCACACACACATACCCCAGCCACCTCCCTCTCACACACATATACCACACACATATACCCCAGCCACCTCCCTCTCACACACATATACCCCAGCCACCTCCCTCTCACACACATATAATACATCCACCTCCCTCTCACACACACATACCTCAGCCACCTCCCTCTCACACACATATACCCCAGCCACCTCCCTCTCACACACATATACCCCAGCCACCTCCCTCTCACACACATATAATACATCCACCTCCCTCTCACACACACATACCCCAGCCACCTCCCTCTCACACACACATACCCCAGCCACCTCCCTCTCACACACACATACCCCAGCCACCTCCCTCTCACACACATATACCCCAGCCACCTCCCTCTCACACACATATAATACATCCACCTCCCTCTCACACACACATACCCCAGCCACCTCCCTCTCACACACATATACCCCAGCTACCTCGACCTCACACATATATACTTCAGTCACCTCCCTCTCACACACACATACCCCAGCCACCTCCCTCTCACACACACATACCCCAGCCACCTCCCTCTCACACACACATACCCCAGCCACCTCCCTCTCACACACATATACCCCAGCCACCTCCACCTCACACATATATACTTCAGTCACCTCCCTCACACACACATACCCCAGCCACCTCCCTCTCACACACATATACCCCCAGCCACCTCCCTCTCACACACACATACCCCAGCCACCTCCCTCTCACACACATATACCCATCCACCTCCCTCTCACACACATATACCCCATCCACCTCCTTCTCACACACATATACCCCAGCCACCTCCCTCTCACACACACATACCCCAGCCACCTCCCTCTCACACACATATACCCCAGCTACCTCCACCTCACACACATATACTCCAGCCACCTCCCTCTCACACACATATACCCATCCACCTCCCTCTCACACACATATACCCCATCCACCTCCTTCTCACACACATAAACTTCAGTCACCTCCCTCTCACACACACATACCCCAGCCACCTCCCTCTCACACACACATACCCCGGCCACCTCCCTCTCACACACACATACCCCAGCCACCTCCCTCTCACAAACATATACCCCAGCCACCTCCACCTCACACATATATACTTCAGTCACCTCCCTCTCACACACACATACCCCAGCCACCTCCCTCTCACACACACACATACCCCAGCCACCTCCCTCTCACACACATATACCCCAGCCACCTCCCTCTCACACACATATACCCCAGCCACCTCCCTCTCACACACATATAATACATCCACCTCCCTCTCACACACACATACCCCAGCCACCTCCCTGTCATACACATATACCCCAGCCACCTCCCTCTCATCTCATATACCCCAGCCACCTCCCTCTCATACACATATACCCAGCCACCTCCCTCTCACACACACATACTTCAGCCACCTCCCTCTCACACACACATATACCCCAGCCACCTCCCTCTCACACACATATACCCCAGCCACCTCCCTCTCATACACATATACCCAGGCACCTCCCTCTCACACACATATACCCCAGCCACCTCCCTCTCACACACATATACCCCAGCCACCTCCCTCTCACACACATATACCCCAGCCACCTCCCTCTCATACACATATACCCCAGCCACCTCCCTCTCACACACATACCACATCCACCTCCCTCTCACACACATATACCCCAGCCACCTCCCTCTCACACACACATACCCCAGCCACCTCCCTCTCACACACATATACTCCAGCCACCTCCCTCTCATACACATATACCCCAGTCACCTCCCTATCATACACATATACCCCAGCCACCTCCCTCTCACACACATATACCCCAGCCACCACCCTCTCACACACATATACCCCAGCCACCTCCCTCTCACACACATATACCCCAGCCACCTCCCTCTCATACACATATACCCAGCCACCTCCCTCTCACACACATATACCCAAGCCACCTCCCTCTCACACACATATACCCCAGCCACCTCCCTCTCACACACACATACCCCAGCTACCTCCCTCTCACACACATATACCCCAGCCACCTCCCTCTCACACACATATACCCCAGCCACCTCCCTCTCACACACATATACCCCAGCCACCTCCCTCTCACACACATATATCCCAGCCACCTCCCTCTCATACACATATACCCCAGCCACCTCCCTCTCACACACATACCACATCCACCTCCCTCTCACACACATATACCCCAGCCACCTCCCTCTCACACACATATACCCCAGCCACCTCCCTCTCACACACATATACCCCAGCCACCTCCCTCTCACACACATATACCCCAGCCACCTCCCTCTCATACACATATACCCCAGCCACCTCCCTCTCACACACATACCCCAGCTACCTCCCTCTCACACACATATACCCCAGCCACCTCCCTCTCACACACATATACCCCAGCCACCTCCCTCTCACACACATATACCCCAGCCACCTCCCTCTCACACACATATACCCCAGCCACCTCCCTCTCATGCACATATACCCCAGCCACCTCCCTCTCACACACATACCACATCCACCTCCCTCTCACACACATATACCCCAGCCACCTCCCTCTCACACACATATACCCCAGCCACCTCCCTCTCACACACATATACCCCAGCCACCTCCCTCTCACACACATATACCCCAGCCACCTCTCTCTTACACACATACCCCAGCCACCTCCCTCTCACACATATATACCACATCCACCTCCCTCTCATACACATGTTTTATGTTGGTACATGTACAGGATGTTTAATTCTGCCCTTAAGCAGGTGGAAACAGCATGTATACTGGGGATGAAATTTTTCATGGCGGCCATGTGTACCCAAGGACTTTGGTATATCTCCCATATATACTGATACTATAACCACTACCTACTGTAGTGCCCACTACAAATGCTTGGTGTCTAACACAGATTCTGACCGCAGGGAGCCCCGGTCCCACTGCCCGGTCAGCAGCTGTCACGGAATGTTACACAGTTGTTGGATCTATAATCTTCTGGGAGACAGCGTTTGGACACCTGCCGGGTACAGTGATTCCCGTAATGAAGCAGAGGCTGGAAGGGAACCCGTATCTGCTAGCTTCTGGTGCAGAGATGTTAGTTTAAGAAACATTTTTTTGGCGGAATGATCCTTTAATTGCTGTATACAAGTGATCTTTGTCAGTCATTGTTACACTGCTAGATTACAGCCCTGCAAAGTGATAGAATGCAGCCTAGACTCGGTGATATTATAATCCCTTCTGTCATCAAGTCCCACCTTAGTAACATTAAGCACCTTATCGCTGGCACTCCACTAATCCAGCCATTACTAACTTACATCCCTCCGAAACTCTGCTGCCAAACTTCATTACCTCACTCCGAGCGCCTCATCTGCCAAACCACTATCCAGATCCCCGCATTGGCTCCAACGTCCCGAGCTGTCACCGAGGTTCATTCTCCTCCCGACATGACCTACGGGTCCCCTCTTCCTCCTGTCATCTCGCTGCCTGGGTCCTAGACCTAAACCAAACAACCAATCAGATTCTGTCTATCATTTTCTAGGATGCAAAAGAGAAATTATAGCTGGAATCTGATAGGTTGCTAAGGGCAACGCCACCACTTTTCATTTTTAGAAGCTTTATTAAATCTATAGCATGGTGCTATGCAGACCCTGACTACAGTGTAATATTATATATAGACAGAGCTATCCGATGCAATGTCCACATCATTGCAGACGAGGCATTAAAGCAGGGCTGTAACTAGGTGTGTGCGGAGTGTGCCACTGCTGCAGGGTAGGGGGCGCTGTTGGCGGAACTTGTCAATTATCTGTTTCAATTACTTTAATTTGCAGCTTCCCCCCTTCTTGAAGCCCAGTAACTCCTGACCGACTATGTCTCCTACCCTGACCCCTTCCGTTGCTAGTACCCATTCAACATTCATGAACTCAACTTGAGATTTCTTTGTTATTCAGTCACACTGTCCTTTACTACATTTCAAGATGCTGACATACCCGGGATTCAAACCCATTGCCTGTGGCATTGCAGTCAGACAATCTATGTTCTCTGTGCCAGGCTGCCTGCTGGTTACATCCATGGCTGGTGCAAGGTTTATCGGTGCCCTAATCAAACATTAAGCCTAAAGTCCCCCACAATACAATATTTGCCTACTTCTATTTTCTCCTCTCTGCATACCTCCCAACTTTCCTATCTTCTAAAGAGGGACACACGCGCGGCTAAGTGTGGCCTATTAAAAATGGGTGTGGCTTCACGGAGGACCCGCAACCGCGAGCCACGACCCTTTTTTGACACTGAGGGGGCATGCCCAGCGCTCTGTGAGCTGCTGGCATGCCCCCTCTCCTCCTGTCTCCAGTGAATAGACGGGCAGTGATGACAGGAGCCTCCGGTCTGCCCCCCCCCTGCCACCGCAGGACACTGCGACCCGCGGGTGGGACAGCGGGACAGTCCCCAAAAAATGGGACTGTCCCGCAAAAATCGGGACAGTTGGGAGGTATGTCTCTGGGAGAAGCCTGGTGTCATCAATCCTCACCCACACTTATGCAAAGCTACACTAGGATGCGGGCGATCTGCCAGCTCTTCCGGGGGTGCGGGGGACTGCCAGAAAAATTGAAACCTGAAACCTCCATCTTTATGTGTGTGACCCCTGCAGATAATATTTCCTATTAACCTCATACTTGTTATTGCAGCTTTGTTTAAAAAATGATTTACCTTTTTCATATATTTAGAGAATGTAAAATATTTCAAAGAAATAAATATACACAACGGGGGTCATTCCGTGTTGTTCGCTAGTTGCCGATTTTCGCAACGGAGCGATTAAGGCAAAAATGCGCATGCGCATGGTACGCAGTGCGCATGTGCTAAGTATTTTAGCACAAAACTTACTACATTTACTCACGTCCGAACGAAGAATTTTCATCGTTGAAGTGATCGGAGTGTGATTGACAGGAAGTGGGTGTTTCTGGGCGGAAACTGACCATTTTCTGGGAGCGTGCGGAAAAACGCAGGCGTGCCAGGATAAAACGCGGGAGTGTTTGGAGAAATGGGGGAGTGGCTGGCCGAACGCAGGGCGTGTTTGTGACATCAAACCAGGAACTAAACGGACTGAGCTGATCGCAATCTAGGAGTAGGTCTGGAGCTACTCAGAAACTGCAAGGAAATATTTAGTAGCAGTACTGCTAATCTTTCGTTCGCAATTCTGCTAAGCTAAGATACACTCCCAGAGGGCGGCGGCCTAGCGTGTGCAATGCTGCTAAAAGCAGCTAGCGAGCGAACAACTTGGAATGAGGGCCAATATACGCAGAACTGGGGCCAATCGCAATGAAGAGGTATCTCTGGGGTAGGGGAGAGGAGTGCTGCCGGGTACACCCTAGCGCAGCATGACGTGACCAAGGGGCCAATTTCTCAATTAATATCTTATAGGGGGGAAGGGAGTCTTGGTGGTGGTACCCAAAAATATTAAATATACACCGGATGTATCTACAGTGGGCCGCAGTCCACTGATCCGTCGTCCGGCCTGTCGTTAATTGAATCTCCTCATTGGATGTGCTGTATGGTCCCATCGGATGTGCTGCATCACTACATCGCATTGTCGCATCACTGGGTCGCGCCGTTGCGTGGTGTGTACCTAGCGTAAGAGGCATGGGTTATAATTGATACATATACGCTGCACAGCAGACAGGAGAGAGCATCAGAAACATGGGGTAACATTTTTCGGAGAGAGGTGACACTCCGTGAGGGGTTGGAGTCCCTCTTTAAAGGATTATATTGCAACTTTCTTCTAAACAGTTGAGGCCAAAATTTTCCGCTTTCCTTGTGTTTGATTTTACAATCGCTTCGCCTGAGTGCAGTTCAAGAGCACCATTCTGTATCCAAGGATTTTATCTAGCAATGAATTCATCTTCAGCGAGCTGGAGGAAGCGTCCCGTCCAGTTAATGTTTAAAAGTTGGCACAAGTTGGTTATACTAAAGTAATTGTTTTCCTCCCTCGTTACTGTGTCATGACCCGCACACAGGAGTTTCGCCTGACGCTATGTTCTGATATATTATTCACATTCCGCACTGAGTATAAATCAAACGTCTGCATGAGTAACTTCACCTCAAATATCCTCCACACCTTTATCAGCTTCTTCATTATTCTGCAGGATGTAGGGAGAAAATAAAAAGTGTGGCCTCTGCTTGAATTGGTTAGGAAGACTCGTCGCAATATACGCAGGAGCGATAGAATTGGCACCCAGGCGGAACACAGCAGCGTCAAACTATCAGAGGTCTCGGAAGCGATCTGCCACCGCCACGTGGCACAGCCGGCTCTGGGGCTGGGGATAAGCTTACAAGAGTCTGCATGAGCCTACCAACCCCACCCCACCCTCCTCCTGCCTTTGGGTGGCGGATTGTCAGTTCCACCACTGGACGGAACAAGTGTTTTGGTTCGGATTCGGATTTCAGTATGGTTTCAAATTGATTACAAAATCAACAATCATTGATAAAAATCGATAAAAACAGCTAAAATCAGATAATTTGTGCAATCCAAAACCCAAAATTCAGATTTCAAATCCAAATTCCGAACCGCAGTTCGGATTGAATAGCCTCGGGTTTTGGTTCGGCTCGGGTCCATGACATTCGGGTGGTTTCGGATTTCTGGAGAAATATACCACACATACGGTATTTAGTAAAGATACACTTCTGCAGTTCTCCAGAGCCCTCTGGTGATTTACATACAGACCATTTCACAGGTTAAACTATCACTGGTTCAGGTCTGCAAATGCGCAAACAAACAAGATACGGCAATGCTGCTGCTTTTGCAAAATACATTTGCTGGACTTCATTCTGTGCTCCTCAGCCAGGTTTTATTTCCTTCATACACATGCATTTATTTCCATTGTCTTTTGAGGCCACGCTACTGTAGGTGCTGTCCAGATTCTTCTGTGCTCGATGTGGAGAGAACAGCAAAGCTGTATTATCCAGGGTCAGGAAAAAGAAACTATTTGACATGATGATGTAAAGACATGTCTTTGAAACATAAAAGGAAGTTAGTGAAGGGAGCTAAAGCAAATCAAGATGGAGGCAATTCAGCAAGTTTTTGCATTTATCAGATTTTAATCAAGTATATTTGTGGGATAAAATCTGGGATTTCACCTCAGACAGATGATCGATTACATTAAATTATGAATTAAGACTATGAATCAGCCCTTTCAATTCTTAGAAAATAAACAGGGTTGAAAAAAACAAAAACAAAAACACTTTTCTGGTTCAAATCGTTTTATTTTTTATTTTTATTTTTTTGTTTAAAACATTTTTTTTTTTTTTTGCATTAATGTTTTAATGGGAAAAAAAATCATCATGTATTAGAAACCTCGATCAACCATGTTTTAATGCTTTCTGACATTAATAATGTTATTAGGCTTTGATTTGATTTGTTTGACATATTTCAATAAAACCAATGTTTTTACAGCTTATTATTCTTATTACATGTGAATATAAATATGTAGATAGACTAAACATATGAATATATACAAAGTACTGTACACTCATAGATGAAATTGAAAATAAGAACGAGTTAATGTTAAGCATTAGTCTTATCATAATTAAATAAATCTGAATAGTAATACAAAATGAGGAGTTAAGCATTAGCACGGGCATGTCACTGGCATTAAACATTTTGAATAACAAAACTTTTTTTGAGGCCCGCGGTTGGGACAGCGGGACAGTCCCCAAAAAACGTGACTGTCCTGCGAAAATCGGTACCGTTGGGAGGTATGTAACAGCATAATAAAAAAAACCTTTGGTTTAAACCAGCGAACCCTGAAAATAAGGGATCTGGTCTCTAGGTCGACAGTAACTAGGTTGACACTATCTAGGTCGACCACTGTTGGTCGACAGTAACTAGGTCGACAGGGTCTCTAGGTTGACATGTTCTAGGTCGACAGGTCAAAAGGTCTACATGAGTTTATCAAGATTTTTTTCTTTTTTTGAACCTTTTCATACTTAATGATCCACGTAGAATACAATTGGGAACGGTAACATGTGCCGAGCGCAGCGGTAGTGGAGCGAGGCACCTTCGCTCGCCATGCGAGGGGACACGGTGCACTAATTGGGGTTCCCGGTCACTCTCCCAAGAAAACGACACCAAAAAAAAAAAAAAAAACTCACGGCAACCTTTTCACCTGTCGACCTAGACCATGTCGACCTAAAGACCCTGTCGACCTAGAGACCTGTCAACCTAGTTACTGTCGACCAATAGTGGTCGACCTAGACACTGTTGACATAGTTACTATCTACCTTCCATACCACACCCGAAGATAAATGTGTAGTACTCCACAACAAAATGAAGGTGTAAACAGGAAAGTAAAAAGGAATCTAACTCTATTAAATGACTACATTTTCCTTAGGTAGACAAGAGTGTGTTGTGTGTACGTTGACGGGCGGAGGGGAATTCACCCCCTTTCATAGTTCACTAATCAACAAGCAATGCATGAAAACAATTTAACCTGTTTTGAAAGTATTATTAATAATCAGAGCTGTTTTAGACAATTTGGCTCCCATGGTAAGCAGTAAAAATGCTATTTTATTTTCATAAGTACTGTGACACTGCCGGTCAGGCAGCAGTATATTATTTCCTACTTGTACACGTATTCTGCGACGCTGGCGGTGAAGTCAACCGCAGTGTGTAATTATTATATACATTTCTGACACACTTGGGCGACGCTGTTGATGAAGTCAACCGCAGTGTGTAATTATTATATACATTTCTGACTCATTTGTGCGACGCTGTCGGTGGAGTAAGCAGCAGTGTGTAATTATTATATACGTTTCTGACTCATTTGTGTGATGCAGTCAGTGAAGGCAACCACAGTGCGTAATTATTATATAGAACCATCGGACATTTTTGAGGAACAGAAAGAGTTGTGGTGGTGTGGACTAGATGGCGCTATCGCTCAAGCGGTGATGGTGAATATGAGAGTGCTCAAAAAAAATATACTTAGCTGTGCCGTCTCCGGACGGAAAGTCAAGGGTGTTCAATGTTCAATCTTCGATAGAGAGCTCAACCGTGTTCAAAAAATAGGAAAAAGAAACAGAAGTATACAATGTGTAGTATTGTCGCGTGAAACAAAATGAGGCAATAACGTAGTCTACGGTTTTTGCCGATAGGCTAGTAGGCTTCACTAGGCAATGTGAATGGTCAGAGAATTGGTGATCTTTTTAAACCAACAAATTGAGACAGTGTTCTCATATAAACACACCTGACTTACAAAAAGACAGGTGTTGACATGCCCATAAAGGTATCTTTTCAAGATGTGGCGTGCTCTTTATCAATTGGTGGTTGAAGACCAGGATCTAAATGGTATCTGCTATTGTGAGAGAGGGGCGTACCTAACACTCACGTGAGGGACGGTCGATATCCTCATATAGCGGTTTCTTTCAAGGACATCGTTCCAAAGGAGTTACCATGGTGGTTAAATATCCGATGCTGGAATACTCGACCATATATGAAATGTGAAACAGAAGTACACAATGTGTAGTATATTCAAAAAACATGTGGTATCTTTGCCACTGTTTATAGGCGTACCTAATTTCAAAATTATCAGTATCTTTCTATGCTGGTAGTGAAACCATAGAATTCCTATAAACACACCTGACTTACATAGAGACAGGTGTCTGGACGCCCATAACAGTATCTTTCATGAGATATGGGGTTCTCTATCAGTCAGTGGCGGGTAGCCAAACTTAAAATAGTGAGGGAGGCGTACCTAACACTCACGTGCAAAACGGTTAGTGTCCTCATATAGCGGTTTCTTTCAAGGATCTCGATCCAGGAGTAGTAAAAAGTAAAATTTATTCAAAGTACATAACATAAAAAAAAGGCTGATCTTAGCGTAAGAGTCTGGTTCTGATGGAAGTGAGAACCGTCTTGGAACAATAAGTGGCCAACTTAGGAATTCCAAAAAAAAATATTTATGACAAGGTCCTACCTTCCTTCAGAGTCCAATAGACAGGTCCGCTGTTGAAGAGCCCCCTCTAAACCAACGCGTTTCGAGTCAGGAGACTCTTTTTCAAGGCATGAGGGTCCAAACAAACAGGTTCCCCTATTTATAGCAAGACATAGTGACATCACTTCTGGTCACATGACCGGAACTGGATGCTGAGAGTTCAGAAATTAAAAGAATTAATAAAATTAATAAAAAGTTCTTCTTACTGTTTAGGATGTATGTTATCATATAAAACGCTCCATTATTGACATAAAACAATGCTCATTTGGGATTATACCAGTAAAAATAAGGATCGACTCCCCCTATGGATTGTGGGACATGTAGTCACAAATGGGAGTAATTCAGGAAAAGGACGTCCGTGACCGGAAGCCGCTAGGCTTCCTGGGTAATGTAGTCTATGTGTCCACAGGAAGTGGCGCTATTTGCGGCCAGAAAGCTTTGTTACTGACATAGAACAAAGCTTATTTCAATAGTCACATTTATAAACTAAAGTGAACTTTCACTGGGGATTATTGAAAACAAAAGTAATTGCTAAAAAGAGAGGCCGGCCGCGGCCGGAAGCCGCTCGGCCTCCTGGGTGATGTAGTGTGTTGTCCATCCAGGAAGTCGCGCTGTCCGTGGCCAGGGCGGAAGTCCATTTCAGATGCATCTTATTCCCGGAAGTGCCAGCCGCGGCGGACGTGCCGCTATACTTCTGGGTAATGTAGTTCCCAGTTCTTATGTGTCCATAGCTGTTGAAGCGAAAGTAAAAGTGCCGCTTTGATTCTGGGTGTTGTAGTTCCTTGGTGTAATAAAGAGTTGATGCTTGCAAAGGTCGTTTTTTTATATAAAAGTTGCGGAGGAAACAACCACAGTTAGTGGTGCTCATTGCTTGATTACTGAAAGAGTTAACAGAAATAATAGTGAATTACATTCTTATTGCTGGTTTTTTGGATATAAATGTTAAGTAAAGAGAAGATAAATTGGAGGGCAATTAAACATGGAAGGCAAGGCACATTTTACTTGTTAGATAAGTGTTGAGGAATAAGAAGTGAACCAAGTGATAGTAAGATGCATTTTAAAAGGATTTAACTTTTAAAGGGCCAGTGTGTAATAAAACATACTGTGCTTAGAAAATGAAATTAAACATGCTGTGCTTTACAAAATGGAACATGCTGTTTTTTAGGTGAACCTCTATCAGAAAAATATTCATTTTCCATGATCTAGTGGAACAAATAAAGGTGACATATAACGATATAGGTATTATTGGCGTTTTTTCACTAAAATCGTAGTATTTTTGTTAAAGGAACCACTTCAATTCAAAATCATGGTTCAGTCCGCCTGGAGTAAGAGTATTGAGTAGAAAGATGTTTTTTTTTTCGGCATCGCAAGGTTTTTCTCTGTGTTCTTGTCCTTCCATGTGGCTTTGATGTGTTTGATTCCAATTATTTTTTTTATATGTTGGGTGGAGCAACCATGTTTGGTTTTAAAATGATTGGAGAGATGATGGGTCTCTATTCCCTTTTTGGCATTCCTCAGATGTTCTCCTATTCTGATCTTTAAGGGTCTAGTGGTTCGTCCGATATAACAAAGTCCACAGGAGCATTCAATTAGATAAATAACATTGGCAGCGTGACATGTTATAAAATCTTTGATCTTGAACTTGACGTTGTTGACTGTTACTTCACAATATTTGCTGGTGGAGTCTTTGATGTTTTTACGCCCAATGCATAAACCACAGCGATGGAATCCTTTAGTTCTAATAAGGTTACGGGTTGGCATTGGTAACGTACTTCTTACCAGTTGATTCTTTAGATTCTTGGATTTTCTATAGATGAAATTAGTTTTTTTTGGGATAATGTCCGTAAGAATGGGATCTTTTGTTAAAAGATACCAATTTTTTTGGATAATTTTTTCTATTTGTTTATGTTGGCCATCATATTGGGAGATGAATCACCACTGGAGTTTATCTGTTTTCTTTTCTTTTTTCTTCTGTTCTGGTTTCTTTACAAACAAAGATGTGCGATCTATCATTTCTACCTCACTAATGACTTGATCGAGTACTTCTTCTTTGTATCCTTTCTTGAGGAAATTCTCCTTCATTTGTATAGATTGCTGTTTAAAGACCTTTTGGTCGCTGCAATTCCTATGAACTCTTAAAAATTGGCTTTTGGGCACCCCTTTTAGCCATAGGGAGTGATGTTGGCTGTCTGTCGGGATGTACGTATTGACGTCTGTTGGTTTATGATAGATCATAGTGTTCAAAATGTTATTTTCCTGATAAATGGTCAAATCTAAAAAAAATATTTGTTTATTACTGGTGACCAAGGTGAATTGTAAATTTACGTCATTTTCATTCAACGATTCAAATAATTTTTCCAGATCTTCTAGTGGAGATCTCCAGAAAAGGAGAACATCATCTATATAGCGAAACCAATGTGTGAGGGGTCCACCCCAAGCTATGCCGCCATGAATGGCTCTATTCTCCCAGAAGCTCATAAATAGATTGGCATAGCTTGGGGCAAATTTCGTCCCCATTGCAGTACCGTTCTTTTGTAGAATAAAATCACCATTGAAGAAAAAATAATTATTCTTTAATATAAAGTTGATTGCTTCCAGGTAGAAATCCTTTCTCTCTTTTGTTAGGTCCGTCTTGTCAAGGAACCAAGTGATGGCTTCCAGTCCCTGTTCGTGTCTGATACAGGTATACAGGGATGTCACATCGGCGGGGGCCATATACATGCCTTCTTCCCACTTGATATTTTGAAGTTTCGTGATGACATCACCTGTATCCTTCAGATAGGAGGGGGTGGAAGTGACGAGAGGCTGTAGGATGGAGTCTACCAGGGAGGAGAGGTTAGATGTTAAACTCCCAGTGCCAGCTATAATGGGCCTCCCTGGGGGATCTACTAGGCTTTTATGAACTTTAGGAAGTATGTAAATGGTGGGAGTAACCAGATCTTCTATATTCACAAATTCATACTTTGTTTTTGATATACCTTGGCTTTGCTGATGTTTGTCCAAGAGTTCAAGGAATTTCTCTCTGATTGTGTTAGATGGATCACTTTTAAGCTTAGTGTATGTTTTACTATCTGCCAGCTGTCTATTGACTTCCTTAATATAATCCTCACGGTTTAGTATAGCAATACCACTGCCTTGTGGACTTTGTTATATCGGACGAACCACTAGACCCTTAAAGATCAGAATAGGAGAACATCTGAGGAATGTCAAAAAGGGAATAGAGACCCATCATCTCTCCAATCATTTTAAAACCAAACATGGTTGCTCCACCCAACATATAAAAAAATTAATTGGAATCAAACACATCAAAGCCACATGGAAGGACAAGAACACAGAGAAAAACCTCGCGATGTCGGAAATGAAAACCATCTTTCTACTCAATACTCTTACTCCAGGCGGACTGAACCATGATTTTGAATTGAAGTGGTTCCTTTAACAAAAATACTACGATTTTAGTGAAAAAACACCAATAATACCTATATCGTTATATGTCACCTTTATTTGTTCCACTAGATCATGGAAAATGAATATTTTTCTGATAGTGGTTCACCTTAAAAACAGCATGTTCCATTTTGTAAAGCACAGCATGTTTAGTTTCATTTTCTAAGCACAGTATGTTTTATTACACACTGGCCCTTTAAAAGTTAAATCCTTTTAAAATGCATGTTACTATCACTTAGGTCACTTCTTATTCCTCAACACTTATCTAACAAGTGAAATTTACCTTGCCTTCCATGTTTAATTGCCCTCCAATTTATCTTCTCTTTACTTAACATTTATATCCAAAAAACCAGCAATAAGAATGTAATTCACTATTATTTCTGTTAACTCTTTCAGTAATCAAGCAATGAGCACCACTAACTGTGGTTGTTTCCTCTGCAACTTTTATATAAAAAAACGACCTTTGCAAGCATCAACTCTTTATTACACCAAGGAACTACAACACCCAGAATCAAAGCGGCACTTTTACTTTCGCTTCAATAGCTATGGACACATAAGAACTGGGAACTACATTACCCAGAAGTATAGCGGCACTTCCGCCGCGGCTGGCACTTCCGGGAATAAGATGCATCTGAAATGGACATCCGCCCTGGCCACGGACAGCGCGACTTCCTGGATGGACAACAGACTACATCACCCAGGAGGCCGAGCGGCTTCCGGCCGTGGCCGGCCTCTCTTTTTAGCAATTATTTTTGTTTTCAATAATCCCCAGTGAAAGTTCACTTTAGTTTATAAATGTGACTATTGAAATAAGCTTTGTTCTATGTCAAGAAAAAGGAGGGGTGCGCTATCAATAGCAGCTGGTATGGGGATGGTAAGTCCCCTGGAAAAATTTGAACAACAAGAAAAAGAAAAACTACCAGCACTGGCTGATCATGCATATAAAGAAAAACAATCTATATTCCAAAAGGCTTAATGGATAAAATATCACATTTATTTCACATGTATAAACACATAAAAGATTAATATGTAATAAATGAATAAAATATTTGATAATAAATGCCACAGAGTGCCTGAATTATTTGTACGTCCACATTTGGCAGTTAGTAACACTCAAAGGGACCAAGGTCACTGGAGATGTCCATCACTAATCGGTTATTTTTGCATAAAGCCGATAATTTTGCAGATATGAGGTATTTACCAGAGATCCTAAGAGCAGATAATGTCCACCTGTTGTATAGCTGAGTCGGTTATCCTCTTCGGCATGGAGGAATGAATCCAGAAAGGTGGATGCTGCTGAGTAAATGTCCCAAATGGTGTACACCAGAGTGTCAGGAAAGCCAGTGGTAATGATGAATATCAGGATAAGTAAGATAGCTCAACGCGTTTCGCTGGTTTAGATGATCCAGCTTCCTCAGGAGCAAGTGTTAACACAAATGATGAATATCAGGATAAGTAAGATAGCTCAACGCGTTTCGCTGGTTTAGATGATCCAGCTTCCTCAGGAGCAAGTGTTAACACAAATGATGAATATCAGGATAAGTAAGATAGCTCAACGCGTTTCGCTGATTTAGATGATCCAGCTTCCTCAGGAGCAAGTGTTCACTTGCTCCTGAGGAAGCTGGATCATCTAAACCAGCGAAACGCGTTGAGCTATCTTACTTATCCTGATATTCATCATTTGTGTTAACACTTGCTCCTGAGGAAGCTGTTACTAACTGCCAAATGTGGACGTACAAATAATTCAGGCACTCTGTGGCATTTATTATCAAATATTTTATTCATTTATTACATATTAATCTTTTATGTGTTTATACATGTGAAATAAATGTGATATTTTATCCATTAAGCCTTTTGGAATATAGATTGTTTTTCTTTATATGCATGATCAGCATACAATTTCTTTTTGTTCTATGTCAGTAACAAAGCTTTCTGGCCGCAAATAGCGCCACTAACTGTGGACACATAGACTACATTACCCAGGAAGCCTAGCGGCTTCCGGTCACGTACGTCCTTTTCCTGAATTACTCCCATTTGTGACTACATGTCCCACAATCCATAGGGGGAGTCGATCCTTATTTTTACTGGTATAATCCCAAATGAGCATTGTTTTATGTCAATAATGGAGCATTTTATATGATAACATACATCCTAAACAGTAAGAAGAACTTTTTATAAATTTTATTAATTCTTTTAATTCTGAACTCTAAGCATCCAGTTCCGGTCATGTGACCAGAAGTTATGTCACTATGTCTTGCTATAAATAGGGGAGAAAGTAATCTATCAAGTGTGATAAATAGATCGGGCGCTTAATGGTGCTGTTGCTCAAACAGCTGCTGCTATAAGAATTGGGTTAGTCACCCCCAATTTAAACACAACAAAGGAAAAGAACAATTAGCAGCGCTAATAGATGTATATAAACATAACAATATAATAGAAGGATTGGGTGCTGATATAAAATAATTTAATCAATTTTGATCATTAACACACTATAAACACGATAAAATATAAAATGGATAATATAATACTAAATAGTATTGGCTAAAAAATTGAGGGATCACAATATTGCTGCCTGCTGTTAATGTAGTCCGTTCCCAATTAATATGGACTGGATAGTGCAATGGATGAACTACTCTGGACTGACGGCGCAGTCTCTGGATGATATTTAGTTACCACAGTTGTACCGCTGGAGGAATTGATGTCCCTTCAAGATGTTAATTGTGGGTCCTCACTGCATCGCGGTGTCTCCTTAGTTGCCAAGGAGTGGTGGTGGTTCAGTTGGATGGAGTGTTCAGAAGGTCCAAATGATAAGCACAATGTCCAGTCCTGGTCCGGATAACGTGGCAGCAAATTTCCAATAGGTGATAGCCTAGGGACCAATCTTTTGGGGGCTATCACCTATTGGACCTTGTGCTTATCATTTGGACCTTCTGAACACTCCATCCAACTGAACCACCACCACTCCTTGGCAACTAAGGAGACACCGCGATGCAGTGAGGACCCACAATTAACATCTTGAAGGGACATCAATTCCTCCAGCGGTACAACTGTGGTAACTAAATATCATCCAGAGACTGCGCCGTCAGTCCAGAGTAGTTCATCCATTGCACTATCCAGTCCATATTAATTGGGAACGGACTACATTAACAGCAGGCAGCAATATTGTGATCCCTCAATTTTTTAGCCAATACTATTTAGTATTATATTATCCATTTTATATTTTATCGTGTTTATAGTGTGTTAATGATCAAAATTGATTAAATTATTTTATATCAGCACCCAATCCTTCTATTATATTGTTATGTTTATATACATCTATTAGCGCTGCTAATTGTTCTTTTCCTATAAATAGGGGAACCTGTTTGTTTGGACCCTCATGCCTTGAAAAAGAGTCTCCTGACTCAAAACGCGTTGGTTAGAGGGGGCTCTTCAACAGCGGACCTGTCTATTGGACTCTGAAGGAAGGTAGGACCTTGTCATAAATAATTTTTTGGGGGAATTCCTAAGTTGGCCACTTATTGTTCCAAGACGGTTCTCACTTCCATCAGAGCCGGACTCTTACACTAAGATCAGCCTTTTTTTATGTTATGTACTTTGAATAAATTTTACTTTTTACTACTCCTGGATCGAGATCCTTGAAAGAAACCGCTATATGAGGACACTAACCGTTTTGCACGTGAGTGTTAGGTACGCCTCCCTCACTATTTTAAGTTTGGCTACCCGCCACTGACTGATAGAGAACCCCATATCTCATGAAAGATACTGTTATGGGCGTCCAGACACCTGTCTCTATGTAAGTCAGGTGTGTTTATAGGAATTCTATGGTTTCACTACCAGCATAGAAAGATACTGATAATTTTTAAATTAGGTACGCTTATAAACAGTGGGTAAGATACCACATGTTTTTTGAATATACTACACATTGTGTACTTCTGTTTCACATTTCATATATGGTCGAGTATTCCAGCATCGGATATTTAACCACCATGGTAACTCCTTTGGAACGATGTCCTTGAAAGAAACCGCTCTATGAGCACATCGACCGTCCCTCACGTGAGTGTTAGATACGCCCCTCTCTCACAATAGCAGATACCATTTAGATGATCCTGGTCTTCAACCACCAATTGATAAAGAGCACGTCACATCTTGAAAAGATACCTTTATGCGCATGTCAACACCTGTCTTTTTGTAAGTCAGGTGTGTTTATATGAGAACACTGTCTCAATTTGTTGGTTTAAAAAGATCACCAATTCTCTGACTATTCACATTGCCTAGTGAAGCCTACTAGCCTATCGGCAAAAACCGTAGACTACGTTATTGCCTCATTTTGTTTCACGCGACAATACTACACATTGTATAGTTCTGTTTCTTTTTCCTATTTTTTGAACACGGTTGAGCTCTCTATCAAAAATTAAACATTGAACACCCTTGACTTTCCGTCCAGAGACGGCACAGCTAAGTATATTTTTTTGAGCACTCTCATATTCACCATTACCGCTTGAGTGATAGCGCCATCTAGTCCACACCACCACAACTCTTTCTGTTCCACTTTTGGACTACCTGGGATAAGTCCACCGTTGGACCAAGAAGGCAGCAATCGGTTTACTAGAAGCGCTATTAAGGATTTCATCCTCCCTTTTTCAATTTTTGAGGAACGTTTAGGAGTGTCCACGTCAGCTGACATTTCTCCCACTGTCCTCAAATAGAAGCCTCGATCACCTCCTTACGCCATTTCGGAACCATCTGCACATGTGGGGAGCAGTACAAGTAAAGATGGTGATGAAGCTGTTGAGGAGGACATACTGTAATACAAATTGAGGATTCGTATGTGGAAGTGGGAGAGGATGAGGGGGATATGTGTGTACTATCTGACAGTGAGGATGTTGATGATGATGTTGTTTCTGTAAGTCAGCCACTGGTGGCATTGGGCATAAGACCAAAAAAGCCACCTCTTGGGTGTGGAATTATTTTTACCCCAATCCTGACAATGTTTGTGAGGGCATCTGCTCCATTTGTGAGGCCACATTTAGTAGAGGTAGGAATGTTAGCCATCTAGGCACCTCATCCATGTTACCGCATGAAATTTATTGTATAAGAGTATAATGTAATTAAGACCTCATCATCAACATCCTCAGAGTAATTACTTAATGGATGAAGTCCTTCAAAAAAAAATGTTTTGTGGGGGCCCAAACAAACCAATCACTTCAGCCACAAGTGACAGTCCCTGTCGCTGAAATGATTGGTTTGTTAAACTGTGCATGTCCTGTTTAATATATACAACATAAGGGTGGGTCGGAGGGCCCAAGGACAATTCCATCTTGCACCTTATTTTTTTTGCGTTATGTGCTCTTTGGAGCATTTTTGGGGCATAGTTTCTAAAATTGCCATCCTGTCTGCCACTGCAGTGCCACTCCTAGATGTGCCACGTGTTTGTGCCACCCACTGCTGTCGCTTAGCTTAGTCACCCGGCTACCTCGGTGCAACCTTTTGGCCTAAACTGGATAAAAACAATATTGTGAACTGTGAGGTGTTCAAAAATTGACTGGAAATGAGTGGAAATTAATGTTATTGGGGTTAATAATACTGTATAAACAAAAACACCCCCAAATTCTGTGGTTTTTAGCTGTTTTTATGTTTAAAAAAAAATGTTTTTGACCCATAACCAAAACACACAAGGGCAGTTTGGCAAAACCAATCCACAACCAAAACACGTAGAAAAAGACCAAAACCTGAAAAATGTTTAGGCGCACATCTCTACTTTTAAATTACCTGCTCGCTGCCAGGGGTTTCATGCTCTGGGTGTCATGCTCATTGTCAGAGGTTTCATGCTCGTTCCCAGGGGCTTCATGCGCTGGGTGTAATGCTCGTTGCCAGGGGTTTCATACGCTGGGTGTCATGTTCGTTGCCAGGGTTTTCATGCGCTGGGAGCATTAGCTGTTCCCCCTCCTCCCGTCCATTAGTTGCTCCCCCTCCTCCTGTCCATAGTACTCCGCTGGGGATGTGGAGTACTATGGACGGGAGAAGGGGGATCAGCTAATGCAGCCAGCAGGTGTAGCGGTGGGTGCCCCGTGCGATCTCAAGGCTCGCCTGCTGCAAAAAACGGCACTGATTGTAATATAAATTGAAGAGTCCTGGTGGCCTGACTGAGAGGACGTGTCCCCGGAGAGCTCCTGCTGGATCAACCCCTATGACCCCTTAAACCAGCCTTTACCATACCTATACATCCCCTATATCATCCCACAAAAGCCCCTGTTACTTAGGGCATTCAGGGAGTGAGCTGCGGAGCCGGAGCACAGGCCTGTCCTGTGCTTGCAGGTTGCGGCCTTCCCTGTGAGGTGAAGCCCGGGCCTCAATTTGTTATCACCCCCGCCCGAGAACGGACGTCTTCCGGCTGCTTAAACACTGTACCACAACTTACCCCGCTGCCCCGCTGCGTGCCCCTTGCCTGGGGAGACCTGACCGAGAGGCCGAGGAGGGACCAAGTGCCCCTGGAGTTGCAGGGCCGGAGCCGAACAGATCTGCGGAGGTCCGGTGGCGGCGGCCATATTGGATGTGGCGTCTGACGGGATTCAGGCGCTACACCGTTGCAAACGGCCTGCTGGCCGCGGTGACTGACAGGGGGGACTAGCGGAGGGCGCTGGGGGGACGGGGGGCTCTATGTGCCTATAGACCCCTGGAGGCAGTGCTGAAGAAGCCCGTGGGAAGACACACCACGTACTACTGACGGTGGCCATCTTGGAGGTGGCAGGACCTCTTCACTGCATTGTGCTGCCCCTGCTGGAGCTGTGAGGAAATGAGCTCCCTATTTCAACAGGGAATCAATCCAGAACCTTAACCCTGCAGCTGCTGTTCTTTATTTCTTACACTACATTTCATACACTCACGGAAAAGTGTGTTGTAATTCAGGACGCTCTCCTGTGGATCCCTCTCACTGTTTTAATAGATTAATGTGACCTAGGTCCTATAAATGATGTAATTTCACGAATGCCTGACTTCCCCCTCACCCGGACCAACTGCTGAACACGTAACATCCCAGTGGACCATTCTTGTTACCACTCCTTAAACGGACGTTTTAATCTCACCAGATATTATAAACAGAGCGAACACCAGAGCAAAAAAATCAGGAGCTTCACAAGATATTTCGCAACACTTCTCACGCCGGGAAAAACCGACTGAAGCTTAATCTCCATCCTCACCGATGCCCACCCTCATCGTGGATCAGACGGATGCACCCTCAACCAAGGCGGACATTCAATCCCTTCAGAATATGATATTAGACCTTAAGAGTTCCTTCACGACAGCTCTCCAGGCAGCGATCGGGGAATTAAAATCTGATATGGCGGCTCTGGACTCCCGCACAACCGCGCTGGAATCACGGGTGGACCATCAACAAAATTTCCACAAGCAAGTGGGCGAGGACATGAGCTACCTATCCAGCGAGTTGGAACTCCTTAAGGATAAAGTTGAAGATAGCTAAAATCGCGAGAGGCGGAATAATCTACGCATCCGCAATGTCCCTGAATCTGTTACAACCTCCGAATTGGAACCATACCTTCAACGCTTGTTTCTTTATCTGGTCCCGTCGCTCTCAGATTCTGCCATCTCGATAGAGAGAGCTCACCGCGCCCTGAGACCTAAACCGAAGGACTCGGAACCTCCCCGCGATGTTATCCTCCGATTTCTGTCCTTCAAGATTAAAAATAGTATTACACTGGCGTGCAGAAATTCAACCTCAATTTTATTCGAAGACTCCCGGATTCAGATCTACCAAGACTTGTCACCGGTGACCATTGCTAAACGACGCGATTTACGTTCTGTTACCTCTACACTGCGCGACAATGGCTACAAATATCGCTGGGGATTTCCTTTTCGCCTCATTGTGGAGATTGATGGCAAAATTCACACCATTCGCTCTCCTGATGAAGGGGACAAGCTGCTTCGAAAGTTGCAGCTGTCTCCAGCTGCTACCTCATAGATGTGAAGCGCCTTCCGTTTAATTTCTGTGTTTTTGTAACGTTTAGTCTACTTGATTTTGTTCTCAACCTTGCTCAACTGCTATGTAATCCCTGTTTTAGGTACCGTATCATAAACAAATGCCCATCTACTTTCTTCTCAGAATGTTCTTGTTGGCGGGCCTTTATACCTCACGCATTGCTTTGTTTTTATTTCGCTGTCCTGGTCGGTGGCTCGGAGACACTGCCTTATAGATAGAATACTGAAATGAATCCTTTTCCGATGCCGTGGGGCCTGTCTCTGGCTGCCGACCTGCCCAGCGACTTTACCATTTGCTCTATTGTTATTACTAAGTTGATACTATCTGTTATATGATCGCTTTTTCTTTCGTGTTCTGTATCTAGGACTGTCCCGCCCCTGAGGTGGGTCTTAGTTTGCTACACGACGGTCCAACCGTTTTGTTTATTAATGGTTTCGGGTGGGGGGCGTCAGTGCCCTGTCTTGATACTTCCTCCACCGAATCTTAGGGATTAAAGTTATTTTCAAACATAGTGGGTCAATACCCTCTTCTGTTATATTGCATTTGTATCCCGCCAGCGAGCTCTTTCTTTTTTTTTTTAGAGCTCAACCTTGGCAGCCGAGTATCCTGCCTACTGGATACTACGTCTGCTTTTTTCTTTTTTTGTTTCTCTTTCTCCTGTTCCCCTCCTCTCTTAGACCCCGGTTACAGTACATCTGTAAGTTGACATCCCTGTATTCACAGATAGATAGATTCATTTATCTAATATTGTTCGTATACAGAATTATACATTTCTATTTTTCTCTTTTTATTTTTTCTTTCTGTCTCTCTCGCCCATATTAGCAGAGTCCAGGACCCTAAGGATTTCCAGCGAATTACTCCCTCTTTTGCTTCAACCATGCCGCTAAAGTGCCTGTCCATTAATGTCAAGGGGCTGAACACTCCCCAGAAACGCTCTCATCTCCACAGATCTCTTAAAACATTAAAAGGTGACGTGATTTTCTTACAAGAGACACACTTGAGATCGGACTCCCATCCCTCCCTGACATCTAAACAATTTCCCATGGCCTGGTACTCCAATCATACAGCAAAAAGGCATGGGGTGGCCATCCTAGTAAGGGGGTCCGTCCCTTTCCAATTCCTAGACTGTAAACGTGACAATGAAGGCCGTTATGTAATGGTGAGAGGAAAATTGGACACGAGGAGGTTACCTTGGCTAATCTGTACTCTCCAAACACTGCCCAATCCAAATTCTTTCGCAAGTTTTTTCACGACCTATACTCATATAGACGAGGTAAGACACTTGTCGGTGGTGATTTCAATATGGCTCTCACGTGCATGGACAGATCCGGCCCCTTGCGTAGTAGTCAAACCCCGAACGCCTCCGTATTATGCAGGTGCATGGCCGAGGCTGGTTTGTTCGATGTATGGCGTTTCCTTAATCCGACCACCAGGGACTATACTTTTTATTCCAATCCGCATGATGTGTACTCCCGCATTGATGTGTTCTTGAGTTGTGCACCTCTCTCCCGAACCGCTCGCTTTTCCTCGATAGTCCCACTTGCCTGGACTGACCACGCAGCTTTAGCTGCGACATTTGACATTTTTGATATCCCTGACGGTAGATTGACGTGGAGAATTAACGAGACGCTATTGAAGATCCCTAAGTTTCAGGACTTAATTAAAACTGAGCTTCGGGAATATTTTGTGGTTAATGCAGAAGGCGACTGCAGTATAGCTACTATATGGGAAGCCCATAAAGCGGTCATCAGGGGATCCATTATCCAATTTGCTTCCCGCCGTAAGAGAAATCGAGAAAACCAAATTGCTCTGTTAACGGATAACATTGCAACATTGGATCAGGAGCACAAACGTACACGCTCTAAAAAAACTCTAGCCGAACTTTCTAAAGCAGTGATGACCTACAATCTCTTTTGGCGGAGAATATTGAGCGCTCGCTTCGATGGGCTAACCAATCGTTTTACGACAAAAGTAACAAGGCACATACTTTTTTGGCTAATCAATTACGTGCCAAAAAGGCTAACCAATGCATCCATACTATTAGACAACCCTCAGGTAACATTACCTACGACCCCAAAAAAATGAATAGTATCTTTTTTGACTATTATAGGACACTCTTTAACCTTGATCCCCCGTCCGACCCTTCAGCACAAGCCGACCAGGCACAACAATATCTAGATTCATGCGCTCTTCCTCGTTTAGACGAGGAAACTAACTCTGCTCTCAATGCTGATATTTCTGCTGAGGAAATTGAAGCTGCACTGAAAACCCAGAAACCTTCTAAAGCACCTGGCCCGGATGGCTATCCGATGGTGTACTACAAAACCTTCGCCCCTCAACTCATTCCTCATATGGTCTCCCTGTTTAATAAAATATTACAGGGTACGCCTTTTCACACTGACTCCACGACGTCCCGCATAATTGTAATCCCGAAGCCCGGAAAAGATCCCTCGCATTGCTCAAATTATAGACCCATATCTTTGATAAATACCGATCTCAAACTTTTTGCCAAGGTACTGGCATCTCGCCTGAACGCTGTGTTGCCATCATTAATAGACCCTGACTAAGTGGGATTAGTTCCAGGCCGCCAGGCCTCGGACAACACCAGATGCACTATTAATTTGATTCATCAAATAAACTCGACGAAAACACCAGCGATTGCTTTGGCGCTAGACGCCGAAAAGGCATTTGATCGCATTTCCTGGCCCTTTTTGTTTTCTACCTTATCTACGTTTGGCCTCCATGGTCATTTCATCACTGCAATAGCGGCCCTCTATTCCAACCCCTCATCTACGGTCCTGACCAATGGATTGAGCTCACCTCGATTTAGTTTGAAGAACGGTACTCGACAGGGCTGCCCTCTTTCGCCCCTACTTTTCGCTTTATGCATTGAACCTCTTGCGGCCCGTATCAGACTTAATACTGACATTGGGGGGATTACAGTGGGGCAGAGCTCATACAAAATATCTTTGTTTGCGGATGACGTGCTCTTGACTCTTTCTATCCCTCTGATTTCTCTTCCTAATCTACAGAAAGAATTACTCCTGTATGGTTCCCTCTCTGGTTACAAAATAAACCACACCAAATCTGAGGCCCTCACATTTAATGTTCCATCCCATACCTATTTGATTTTAACCTCCTCTTTCCCTTTTCTTTGGAGAACCTCGGCTATCAAATACCTTGGCATATTTATTACCAAATCCTACACCAGCCTATACCAGGCTAATTATGTTCCTATGATTAAAACTCTCACTCAAGACCTAGATAAATGGGACCGATTATTCATTTCATGGATTGGACGGATCAACGCCCTGAAAATGAATTTCCTTCCCTGTATTCTTTACCTATTCCAGACCATCCCGATAATGGTGCCCCGAGTGACTTTTGCTTCCTTGCAATCACTGTGCAACAAATTTATTTGGGCTCACCGTAAATCTCAATTAAGACGAACACTGTTGACTAAAAGCGCTACCTCAGGTGGCTTGGGATACCCTAATCTTCAGGCTTATTTTAATGCCTGTCACCTTAACCACATAGTGTCCTGGCATTCCCCCCAAGGGAACAGAAAATGGGTCGATATTGAGAATTCAATATATCAGGGCATCCCCCTCGACTCTCTTCTATGGCTCCCCAAGTCCTGCAGACCAGCCTCGGCCTACTCAGTCCCCACGATTAAATTCACCCTTGGATTGTGGGACAAACTCCGCAGCACCCACAATCTATCTTCATACCCCTCACCTTTAACACCTATTTGGGGTCACCCTGCCTTCCCCCCAGGCTGCGAGCGAAAAATAGCGACCCCATGGCAATCTCAGGGTATCACGAGATTTATCCATGTTAAAGGCCACTCAGCACCGACCTTTTTTGGAGATTTTCAAGAGCGCCTTGGTATTACATCCTCGTGTCATTACCATTATATTCAAATTCTTAGCTTTCTCAAATCTCAACTTAAAACTACCCCTTTGAAATCACCCACCTCCTTTGAACATATGTGTTTACTTTCAATTGGCAAAAAGGGGAATATCTCAACAATATACAACTCTATTTTGACTCCAGGTCCTCCTGCCCGTGAATCCCATGAACTAGCCTGGGAATCAGATCTCTCCCATCCGTTGGAAGATGATCAATGGGAAGAAATCAGACTGCGCATTGCTAAAGCTTCTATTAGTGTGGCACTTAGGGAAACATGTTATAAGGTCTATACCAGGTGGTATCTGGTTCCCTCCAGACTTCATTCCATTTACCCTACGACATCAAATCTGTGTTGGAGACTCTGTGGAGAGGAAGGCACCTTTTTTCATATATGGTGGACTTGCCCCTCTATTCGCCCCTTTTGGAACATGGTTGGAGCACTTATTGCTCAAACCTGCAGACATAATCTAGATCTCTCCCCTGAAATTGCTTTACTTCATGCCCCCATACCGTCACTACCCAAAACCCAAGACAAGCTTACCATGCAACTCTGCATGGCGGCTAAATCTCTGATCGCTAAATGTTGGAAAGACCATAAACCACCCTCCGAGGCTTTACTGATGTCCAAGATTAACTATATAGCCAGTATGGAATACATTACAAGCCTGAGGAATAACACTGTGGCCCAGTTCCACAACATATGGTCTCCTTGGTACCTTGCACGCTCTTTATTGATGCCCGGACTCTGCTAATACTGCTAATACCTTTGACTCCTCTGTTGTCTCCCCCTCTGTTATCAATACAGTGGACTGTTCCCAACCTCTTGCTTCCTTATATGTAATTTTCTCAACGTTCCCCCTCTATTAATATATGTTTTCTTGCTTCTTCTCTCCTTTCCTCCTCTTTCTCTTTCTTGCTTTTACTCTTCACAGGATTATACTCTGTTTTGGTATAGATTCTATACTATAACTGAAAAATAAAATGAGACTGGTCATGTACGCGTTTGGATTTACACAGGGCGCATACTGCTAATACCTGTTGGCCTATATTATCATGGAACTGTCTCTATTGTTCTGATTTGGTATGTAAACGTTTTGTCCTCATGTTCTACATCCCTAACACGTACAATTTTGTTATTGTTACTGTTTTGGTTACTGATCACTCTCAATAAAAATTCTAACTTTAAAATAAAAATAAAAATTGAAGAGTCCCATTAAAGATGTCAGTTTCTTACATAAATGGAACATGAGGGCATTATTATATACAGGACAGGAACATGAGGGCATTATTATATACAGGACAGGAACATGAAGGTATTATTATATAAAGGATAGGAACATGAAGGCATTATTATATAAAGGACAGGAACATGAGGGCATTATTATATAAAGGACAGGAACATGAGGGCATTATTATATAAAGGACAGGAACATTAGAGCATTATTATATAAAGGACAGGAACATGAGGGCATTATTATATAAAGGACAGGAACATGAGGGCATTATTATATAAAGGACAGGAACATGAGGGCATTATTATATAAAGGACAGGAACATGAGGGCATTATTATATAAAGGACAGGAACATGAGAGCATTATTATATACAGAACAGGAACATGAGGGCATTATTATATAAAGGACAGGAACATGAGAGCATTATTATATACAGGACAGGAACATGAGGGCATTATTATATAAAGGACAGGAACATGAGGGCATTATTATATAAAGGATAGGAACATGAGGGCATTATTATATAAAGGACAGGAACATGAGAGCATTATTATATAAAGGACAGGAACATGAGAGCATTATTATATACAGAACAGGAACATGAGGGCATTATTATATAAAGGACAGGAACATGAGAGCATTATTATATACAGGACAGGAACATGAGGGCATTATTATATAAAGGACAGGAACATGAGGGCATTATTATATAAAGGACGGGAACATGAGGGCATTATTATATAAAGGACAGGAACATGAGGGCATTATTATATAAAGGATAGGAACATGAGGGCATTATTATATAAAGGACAGGAACATGAGAGCATTATTATATACAGGACAGGAACATGAGAGCATTATTATATACAGGACAGGAACATGAGGGCATTATTATATAAAGGACAGGAACATGAGGGCATTATTATATAAAGGACGGGAACATGAGGGCATTATTATATAAAGGACAGGAACATGAGGGCATTATTATATAAAGGACAGGAACATGAGGGCATTATTATATAAAGGACAGGAACATGAGGGCATTATTATATAAAGGACAGGAACATTAGAGCATTATTATATAAAGGACAGGAACATGAGGGCATTATTATATAAAGAACAGGAACATGAGGGCATTATTATATAAAGGACGAACATGAGAGCATTATTATATAAAGGACAGGAACATGAGGGCATTATTATATACAGAACAGGAACATGAGGGCATTATTATATAAAGGACAGGAACATGAGGGCATTATTATATAAAGGACAGTAACATGAGGGCATTATTATATACAGGACAGGAACATGAGGGCATTATTATATACAGAACAGGAACATTATAGCATTATTATATACAGAACAGGAACATGAGGGCATTATTATATACAGAACAGGAACATGAGGGCATTATTATATACAGAACAGGAACATTATAGCATTATTATATACAGAACAGGAACATGAGGGCATTATTATATACAGAACAGGAACATGAGGGCATTATTATATAAAGGACAGGAATATGAGGGCATTATTATATAAAGGACAGGAAGATGAGGGCATTATTATATAAAGGACAGGAACATTATAGCATTATTATATACAGAACAGGAACATGAGGGCATTATTATATACAGAACAGGAACATGAGGGCATTATTATATAAAGGACAGGAATATGAAGGTATTATTATATAAAGGACAGGAACATGAAGGCATTATTATATAAAGGACAGGAACATGAGGGCAATATTATATAAAGGACAGGAACATGAGGGCATTATTATATAAAGGACAGGAACATGAGCACATTATTATATAAAGGACTGGAACATGAAGGCATTATTATATAAAGGACAGGAACATGAGGGCAATATTATATAAAGGACAGGAACATGAGGGCATTATTATATACAGGACGGGAACATGAGGGCATTATTATATAAAGGACAAGAAGATGAGGGCAATATTATATAAAGGACAGGAACATGAGGGCATTATTATATAAAGGACAGGAACATGAGGGCATTATTATATAAAGGACAGGAACATGAGGGCATTATTATATAAAGGACAGGAACATGAGGGCATTATTATATAAAGGACAGGAACATGAGGGCATTATTATATAAAGGACAGTAACATGAGGGCATTATTATATACAGGACAGGAACATGAGGGCATTATTATATAAAGAACAGGAACATGAGGGCATTATTATATAAAGGACAGGAACATGAGAGCATTATTATATAAAGGACAGGAACATGAGGGCATTATTATATACAGAACAGGAACATGAGGGCATTATTATATAAAGGACAGGAACATGAGGGCATTATTATATAAAGGACAGTAACATGAGGGCATTATTATATACAGGACAGGAACATGAGGGCATTATTATATAAAGAACAGGAACATGAGGGCATTATTATATACAGAACAGGAACATTATAGCATTATTATATACAGAACAGGAACATGAGGGCATTATTATATACAGAACAGGAACATGAGGGCATTATTATATACAGAACAGGAACATTATAGCATTATTATATACAGAACAGGAACATGAGGGCATTATTATATACAGAACAGGAACATGAGGGCATTATTATATAAAGGACAGGAATATGAGGGCATTATTATATAAAGGACAGGAAGATGAGGGCATTATTATATAAAGGACAGGAACATTATAGCATTATTATATACAGAACAGGAACATGAGGGCATTATTATATACAGAACAGGAACATGAGGGCATTATTATATAAAGACAGGAACATGAGGGCATTATTATATAAAGGACAGGAACATGAGCACATTATTATATAAAGGACTGGAACATGAAGGCATTATTATATAAAGGACAGGAACATGAGGGCAATATTATATAAAGGACAGGAACATGAGGGCATTATTATATACAGGACGGGAACATGAGGGCATTATTATATAAAGGACAAGAAGATGAGGGCAATATTATATAAAGGACAGGAACATGAGGGCATTATTATATAAAGGACAGGAACATGAGGGCATTATTATATAAAGGACAGGAACATGAGGGCATTATTATGTAAAGGACAGGAACATGAGGGCATTATTATATAAAGTCCAGGAACATGAGGACATTATTATATAAATGACAGGAACATGAGGGCATTATTATGTAAAGGACAGGAACATGAAGGCATTATTATATAAAGAACAGGAACATGAGGGCATTATTATATAAAGGATAGGAACATGAGGGCATTATTATATAAAGGACAGGAACATGAGAGCATTATTATATAAAGGACAGGAAGACGAGGGCATTATTATGTAAAGGACAGGAACATGAGGGCATTATTATATACAGAACAGGAACATGGGGGCATTATTATGTAAAGGACAGGAACATGAGGGCATTATTATATACAGAACAGGAACTTGAGGGCATTATTATATAAAGGACAGGAACATGAGGGCATTATTATATAAAGGACAGGAACATGAGGGCATTATTATATAAAGGATGGGAACATGAGCGCATTATTATATACAGGACGGGAAAATGAGGGCATTATTATATAAAGGACGGGAACATGAGGGCATTATTATATAAAGGACGGGAATATGAGGGCATTATTATGTAAAGGACGGGAACATGAGGGCATTATTATATACAGAACAGGAACATGAGGGCATTATTATATAAAGAACAGGAACATGAGGGCATTATTATATAAAGGACAGGAACATGAGGGCATTATTATATAAAGGACAGGAACATGAGGGCATTATTATATAAAGGACAGGAACATGAGGGCATTATTATATAAAGGACAGGAACATGAGGGCATTATTATATAAAGGACAGGAACATTAGGGCATTATATAAAGGACAGGAACATGAGAGCATTATTATATAAAGGACAGGAACATGAGGGCATTATTATATACAGGACAGGAACATGAGGGCATTATTATATAAAGGACAGGAACATGAGGGCATTATTATATAAAGAACAGGAACATGAGGGCATTATTATATAAAGGACAGGAACATGAGGGCATTATTATATAAAGGACAGGAACATGAGGGCATTTTTATATAAAGGACAGGAACATTAGGGCATTATTATATACAGAACAGGAACATGAGGGCATTATTATATAAAGGACAAGAAGATGAGGGCATTATTATATAAAGGACAGGAACATGAGGGCATTATTATATAAAGGACAGGAACATGAGGGCATTATTATATAAAGGACAGGAACATGAGGGCATTTTTATATAAAGGACAGGAACATGAGGGCATTATTATATACAGAACAGGAACATGAGGGCATTATTATATAAAGGACAAGAAGATGAGGGCATTATTATACAAAGGACAGGAACATGAGGACATTATTATGTAAAGGACAGGAACATGAGGGCATTATTATATAAAGGATAGGAACATGAGGGCATTATTATATAAAGGACAGGAACATGAGGTCATTATTATATAAAGGACAGGAACATGAGGGCATTATTATATAAAGGACAGGAACATGAGGGCATTATTATATAAAGGACAGGAACATGAGGGCATTATTATATACAGGACGGGAACATGAGGGCATTACTATATAAAGGACAAGAAGATGAGGGCATTATTATATACAGAACAGGAACATGAGGGCATTATTATATAAAGGACAGGGACATGAGGGCATTATTATATAAAGAACAGGAACATGAGGGCATTATTATATAAAGGACATGGACATGAAGGCATTATTATACACAGAACAGGAACATGAGGGCATTATTATATAAAGGACAGGAACATGAGGGCATTATTATATAAAGGACAGGAACATGAGGGCATTATTATATAAAGGACAGGAACATGAGGGCATTATTATATAAAGGACAGGAACATGAGGGCATTATTATGTAAATGACAGGAACATGAGGGCATTATTATATAAAGGACAGAAACACGAGGGCATTATTATATACAGAACAGGAACATGAGGGCATTATTATGTAAAGGACAGGAACATGAGGGCATTATTACATAAAGGACAGGAACATGAGGGCATTATTATATAAAGAACAGGAACATGAGGGCATTATCATATAAAGGACAAGAACATGAGGGCATTATTATATAAAGGACAGTAACATGAGGGCATTATTATATAAAGGACAAGAACATTAGGGCGTTATATAAAGGACAGGAACATGAGATCATTATTATATAAAGGACAGGAACATGAGAGCATTATTATATAAAGGACAGTAACATGAGGGCATTATTATATAAAGGACAGGAACATGAGGGCATTATTATATACAGGACAGGAACATGAGGGCATTATTATATAAAGGACAGGAACATGAGGGCATTATTATATAAAGGACAGGAACATGAGGGCATTATTATATAAAGTACAGGAACATGAGAGCATTATTATATAGAGGACAGGGACATGAGGGCATTATTATATAAAGGACAGGAACATTAGGGCATCATTATATAAAGGACAGGAACATGAGGGCATTATTATATAAAGGACAGGAACATGAGGGCATTATTATATAAAGGACAGGAACATGAGGGCATTATTATATAAAGGATAGGAACATGAGGGCATTATTATATAAAGGACAGGAACATGAGGGCATTATTATATACAGGACGGGAACATGAGGGCGTTATTATATAAAGGACGGGAACATGAGCGCATTATATACAGGACGGGAACATGAGGGCATTATTATATAAAGGACAGGAACATGAGGGCATTATTATATAAAGGACAGGAACACGAGGGCATTATTATATACAGGATGGGAACATGAGGACATTATTATATAAAGGACAGGAACATGAGGGCATTATTATATACAGGACGGGAACATGAGGGCATTATTATATAAAGGACAGGAACATGAGGGCATTATTATATAAAGGACAGGAACGTGAGGGCATTATTATATAAAGGACAGGAACGTGAGGGCATTATTATATAAAGGACAGGAACATGAGGGCATTATTATATACAGGACGGGAACATGAGGGCATTATTATATAAAGGACAGGAACGTGAGGGCATTATTATATAAAGGAAAAATATGATTTATGAGTTTGTCATTTTGAGTATTGTTCTACAGTAGGTATATAGACAATCTTCTAGCTTAGAGCTAGGCCAATAGTTGCACATGAGCATTTGGGGAACTACAAGTCCTAGCATGCTGGGAAATGTAGTTCAACAGCAGTTGGAAAGCCTCTTCTAGCCATTAACCATAAGAGGGCATAGAGTTAAACGAATAATTGCTGCACGCTATTACAGAGAGGGGAACAATAAATCTGTGAGAGGATACAGTTTGCATGCAAAGGGTTCTGTAAATCTAAATTCCATTCTTCCCCACTGTAGCAAAGTGACAATCCCCAGCAGATTGCTGTACACTGTGCACGGTGCTAGTTCCACCGCCTCCAGGTACTTACAGTCTGTTAGGGTAAAGGATGCTGTAACTCTTCCCTTACAGCTAGTCAGCCTCTGGAAAATGTGAGCAGCCAGGGCATGGAGGTTCCAGCTCTCTAAGCCCTGCTTCCTGCCCCAATCCCGAATTTACCATGATGGATTCCACCCAAAGCAGACTTGCAGTATGCTAGGCGTAAAGGAGCCCAAAGTCTGTCACCTGATCTGTCCGACTCTCCGCTGCCAGCAGCGTGAAGGCAGGAAATTTCCAGGTAAATCTATCGGATTCTCAGGAGAAGCGCGTGGGATACAGGGCGGGAGAGGGCACAGGGCTCTTCCACTTATTGCATTTGTACTTGCTGCATATAATACAAGGGTAATCCACAAAATAAAGGCCGCTCGGCTCTATATAAAAAAGAATTGTGGGTTTGTTTGTTTTTTGAAACACAGGGGTAAATTTACTAAGGTGGGAGTTTTATTTAAGATGGGATGTTGCCCATAGCAACCAATCAGCTTCTACTTCTCATTTATCTAGCACCTTCTAGAAGATAATACCTGGAATCTGATTGGTTGCTATGGGCAACATCCCATTTTAAATAGAACTCCCATCTTAGTAAATTTACCCCACAGAGTAACTGTGTATTTCTCCACGCAATTATTTAATGTTTATAGGATTCGGTCAAGAGCCTAACAGCACACTGACAGCAGGATCCCAATAGTCAGATTCCCAGTCAGGGTTAGACTGCTGGCGGTGGGGGGGGTTAGGAATAAACTACATGTGTGGTTCGGTTAGGATTGTGTGGCAGGGGTTGGGTCGTTAAGTCGGAGGTTGGGATGCCAGCTGTGAAAATACCGACCGTGGCATACCGACAGAGGGATAGTAAGTATACTTAACTTCTCCCAATGGCCCCCTAACCCTTCCACAGACTAAACCTAACCCCCCCTCCCCACCCACCCTCCGCGGCTTACCTGTCCTGCATGCCAGGAGTGGAACGATCAGTATTCCGTGTGTCGATATTCCGGTGCCGGGATTCTGATCCCATTTGGGATTCCGGCGCAGGGGTTCTTAGCTGTGTTGGGATCCCGACATCTGCATTTTGACAGCCGGGATTCTGACTGGATCCCGGTTGCAGGAGAGGTGGGTTAAGGTTGAAATATTTACCTGGATCTGTTGGGATTCAGACCATCAGGGACAGTGAGCAGAGCCGGCCTTAGGTATAGGCAAACTAGGCAAATGCCTAGGGCATTTGGTATGCTTAGGGGCACCAGCAGCTTCTGCTGATTAAAATGATATGCGGCATGCCTATATTCTGTGTGTGACTGCGGCTGTATCTGCATACGAAATACTTCATTGAGGTGTATTCCTGGAAATTACTGTAATGTAGCATTTCATATGCAGATACAGCCACAGTCGCACACAGAATATAGGCATGCCGCATATCATTTTAATCAGCAGAAGCTGCTTGTGTATCCTAGCCACATAGTAATGCAAATAAGATGCATTTTCAGAAACAAAAGGCACCAGACGTCAGCAGAGCTGCCAGCTGACTCATGCCAGGCATCTCCTGCAGAACTAGTGGTGGTCCTAGGGGGCACCAGCCAAAATCTTGCCTAGGGCATCATATTGGTTAGGGCCAGCTCTGACAGTGAGTTCCAGGATTTCGATACCAGCCTGTTGATAGATGTGTACTATTTTGTTATGTACACGCTTATTAAATAGTAGACACACCAGCCGGACAGACTCGCACACACAAGCAGCGGAGATAGAGAGTGAAATACAGTGGACCAGCCAGTCATGTATTATACAGGATATCACAGGATTCCCCACGGAGCTCAGTACTACACATTAATGTATCACTGTGGTGCTCAAACTAGGGATGGCAAATGGTGGGTTAAACATCAATGGCCACCATCGATGGTACCCTTGATTGTTAACATCAATGGTGTTAAGCCATCTGTAAGGGAACCATCAATTTTTTCACCCACCAATGGTCACCCCTGCTTTACCATTCACTGGGCTGCAGACCAATCAGAGCCCATGGGTGGGGCTTCATAGGGGCATCAGGGGGCGGAGCAAGGCTCAGTGTCCCTGCACCTTGGTGAGAAAAAAAACATTGGGTGTTTCTGTATCATCAATTGCGGGGAAAACATCTGGTTCTCCCCCACCCCATCGATTGTAAAAGTATACATCGGGCATAGACCATCAAGATTTTGAATCAACAGTGATCGATGGCCATCCCTATGTCAAACACAATAGCAAGATGGCGCCGTGCATGTGCAGACTAAGGAATGACGGCCATCTTGGTAAAGGATTAGACCCTTCAGTTATGGAGCATCATGAGGCAGCTCAGTAGCGCACTCCATATACTAACATTTATCATATCTGTCCAGAAGCTTTAGAATCCCCTCGTTGTACTCGGCAGCCTCCAGTACATTGCATTATTGCTGACTGCAAGCTACAACTCATCATTACCTCCAAAGCGTCTACCTCCCAGGAACTCTGTACTTAGTGAAAAGGTGAAAATCGCTTGGCGTAAGGTCCAAAAATGTGCAAACAGTCGTTACTTTTTGGATTACCTTCGTAATATTCTAAGGCCTAGATTTATCAAGCTTTGGAGAGTGATAAAGAGCACAGTGATAAAGCACCATCCAATCAGCTGCTGTCATGTTACAGGCTGTGTTTGAAGGTGGGAGCTGATTGGTTGGTACTTTATCACCGTGCTATTTATCAACTCTCCAAGGCTTGATAAATCTGGGCCTAAATATTGTAGAGCATCAGCATTTTTCCACGGCTCCCCTAAGATAAAAGTTTTTTTATTGATGAATTTGGAAAAAAACAATATTAAGTGCAGTAAATTGTTGGTACATGTCACCCTTAGGGTCAGCTATGTAGTGAGGTACAGCTGTGCTTCTGATTGTCCACGTGTTTTATGGCTGGCAGCCGCTAGCACTGGTTTTACATATCACTTTGACCATAAATAATTTCATATGGTCCTGGACCACCAATCCGAGGCACCCCTGCAAGAGCCTCGCAGCACCCCAGGGTGCCTAGAACACTGTTCTAATGTGTACTCGGCTTTACTCTAAAAAACAGTGAAAGGATACTGCAGCTATCTGAGTGAAAGCTATATACCTCTCCCATTTTGCTACGAGGAATATAAGAGGAGTATTGCACTAAAATCTATAATTATTACATATTGTACTATCAATAAGGACAGAATTTTCTACAGAAAGATATTGCAACACTACGGGGGTAATTCAGAGTTGATCACAGCAGCAAATTTGTTAGCAGTTGGGCAAAACCATGGGGGTCATTCCGAGTTGTTCGCTCGCTAGCTGCTTTTAGCAGCATTGCACATGCTAGGCCGCCGCCCTCTGGGAGTGTATCTTAGCTTAGCAGAATAGCGAACAAAAGATTAGCAGAACTGCTACTAAACAATTTCTTGCAGTTTCTGAGTAGCTCCAGACCTCCTCTAGATTGCGATCACCTCAGTCCGTTTAGTTCCTGGTTTGACATCACACAAACGACCTGCGTTCGGCCAGCCACTCCCCCGTTTCTCCAGACAGTCCCGCGTTTTTCCCTGACACGCCTGCGTTTTTTTTTACAAACGCCGTGAAAACGCTGAGTTGCCGCCCAGAAACGCCTCTTTCCTGTCAATCATTTACTGATCAGCAGTGCGACTGAAAAGCGCCGCTGAAGCCACAGCAAAGCAGCTAAGTTTTTTGTTAAATAACTAAGCACGTCATGCGCTCTACTCATGCGCAGTTAGCAACAAATTGCAGCATAGCGAAAATCAGCAACGAGCGAACAACTCGGAATGAGGGCCCATGTGCAGTGCAGGGGAGGCAGATATAACATGTGCAGAGAGAGTTAGATGTGGGTGTGTTATATTGTTTCTGTGCAGGGTAAATACTGTCTGCTTTATGTTTACACTGTAATTTAGATTTCAGTTTGAACACACCCCACCCAAATCAGCTCTGAATTAGGCCCTGCATCCTTTATTAATTTTGTAAAAAATTTTTAATGTCATCTAATTGTATGTATGTCCTATATTAAAGCTTGCTATATTTTGTTAACACTGCTGCAACCGTCTGTTCTTTCCAAGCGTTGCCTTCTCTTGAAGTTACTTAATAATTGATGTAATATAAACCACACAGAGGTGTATTGTTTTAGACGGCTGATGGATTTTACAGCTAATAATAGATTATTCATGTTGGTTTAATAGCGCCATTATCTTATTTATGGTGGATTTCCAAACTGCCTGGAGTAATCCTGGATGGGTGGCACTGCAGTGTGTCGCCCTCATCCCCTAGAACTAGGCAAGAGTCTAGATTGCCTATGCCCAGGGCTGTCCCCATCCCACAGGTAAGTACAGTCTGTATCATAAGCTCTTTGCCATAAGTATATATTGCATCCTGAGTGACGTTGTGTAACCGTCTGCGTGCAAATGACAGCTGTGCAGGTCTACGCAGCAGAGCTCAGATAAGAAGAAGGCAATTGATAGCGAGATATATACCTAATCAGAAGACATTAATAATTGCTATCAGGAATCATTTTCCTTCCAGGATACAATGGCGACTTTATAGAGACATCGGGTCTGGGACTCAGGGTCGACAACAAAAAGGTCGACACACCTTAGGTCGACGCCAATTGGTCGACACACCTTAGGTCGACATCGGCAAAAGGTCAACATGGACAAAAGGTCGACAGGAACAAGGTCGACATGGAAAAAGGTCGACATGAGTTTTTTATGTTTTTTTGGTGTCGTTTTCTTCGTAGAGTGACCGGGAACCCCAATTAGTGCACCGCGTCCCCTCGCTTGGCTCGCTTCGCTCGCCATGCTTCAGGCATGGTGCCTTCGCTTCGCTCGGCACAGATTACCGTTCCAGTCGTAGTCCACGTGGATCGTTAAGTATGAAAAGGTTCGAAAAAATAAAAAAAACATGAAAAACTCATGTCGACCTTGTTCCTGTCGACCTTTTGTCCATGTCGACATAAGGTGTGTCGACCAATTGGCGTCGACCTAAGGTGTGTCGACCTTTTTGTTGTCGACCTGGAGTCCGGATACCGAGACATCATATCCCCGACCCAGCTTGTTACTTGTATGTGGATTTCCTATAGCAGAAGATTCCTATGGTCTGTCTTTATTTTCCTAATATGTCAATATAAACCGTTAGCAGAAGTAACAAATGTATCTGAATGCAATGTAAATATCTAATTAATATTTAGAGGTCTATTTATTAACATTATTTTTAATAAAATAATGTGAAAAAGGGTGTTTTCTGTTTTCACACCCTTTTCACATTATTTTAGTATCACCTGAATGTGTTAAAGGGCATTTGGGGCAGTTTTCATGAAAAACTGCTGCAAACCCTTTAATTCACTATTTTTTAGTAACCCACATCGCATTCCCCCCATACTTATAATAGGAAATGCGATATGGCCAAATTTACTAAAATAAAAAAGGGAAAAAATACCGCAGTGTGCCCTGTGATAATCTCTCCAGTCAGGCACTGCGATCTGCACCCTTTTGCCCAGATTTCTCTGCCCCCGGCAGAGAAAGCTGAGCTGGACCCGGCTCCAGTGATCAGCTATGTGTGCCCGATGGACAAGCTGATCACAGTGTAAAAAAAATAATAATAATAAAAACAAAAAAACATTCCTGTCCAGGAGCCAGTGTACGCTGCTCTGGTGAGCGCTGCCGGGTGCTGGGTCTCCCATATGCTGCGCTGTGACCCCGGTGCGGTACAGTGACGCTGCAAAGCGGCAGCGCAATTTACAACAGCGGGGGTCACCGCAGAGCACAGGATCCGGCAGTCCAGCAGGAACAGCACGGACCGGCTCCCTGGACAGGTGAGTAATATTATCCTGCTGGGGGGGGTCCGCGGCGCATGGGGGTAGTCGCAATGAGGGGGGATCGACAGGGCGGCGGCGGTAGCGGTGATGTCGGCGCATGCACAGCAGGATATCGGGGTATTTTTTCCAAAAAATACTCAGATGATGCTGCGGAGAGCCTCTTTCTCTTTAGGATAGGTACGCCTGCCTTTACTGAAAGCTGAAGAATCCTATATAATGAAAGGCTAACGCTGCTTCTCACCTCTATGGGGGGAATTCAAGTATTTTGTGCGCCGACAGCCACTAGCTGGCGCCCGATGGAGCAATTTAAGTGTTGATCAACACGAGCGCGCACAGCCGCTGGCGGTGACATTACTGTTATGTTGTTCTGTCATTTTGACCGGTTGGTAATTAATTTCAATAGAAAAATCAACTGTGACAAGTGTTTTTGCCCGGCTGGATAAGAAATTTATGTAAAAAATACATGGAACCCAGTATAAGATGCATCTCAAAGGGACACACTTGTCTTGCACCTGCAGGCCCTCACTGTTCTCCTCTTGCACTTTAACGCCCCTGATCCACCTCTCTAAGCACAGGGACCCATAAGTGTCAGATACTGTATCTGCATCTTAAAATACTGATGCAAGGTGTCTGTAGACGTAGGGTCCTGCTGTACAAAGTCATGCTAGGGTAGAATGTGAGCCAGTCATGTGATGCCTGCATCCAACCATAGTCAGATATCAGTCCACTGTTGTTTAGTAGCTCGGCCACTCATGTTAAAGTTACTTTGAATTACACGTGGCTCCGGCCATCCTGCTGACATACTGTAGGTTGCATAGGGTGCACTGCTGTATAAGTGCAAAGACTCCAACACCAAGGGACAAATAAGCTTGCACCTAATAAGCACTTGCCACTTTATATTAACCCCCTACACTTCACTCCTGTCCCATAATTCACAATTGTACTAGACTACAGTATGGTGCATATTCCATTGAGATATTTCAAATTTGGAAAAATGCTGGATATCACCTACTAATGTGGTGGACAATGGAGAACGTGTGATTCCGAAGTCACCAGTGTCAGACTGGTGCATGAGCGGCCCTCTGGGGAAATGCAGTGGCAGGACCCATGCTTAAGGGGTGTAGTAAGCCACCAAAAGCGGGTGTGGCCAATCATCACAGAGGCTTGGCTCGCCATTAGAGAGTGCATGTTCTGGGCCTCGTGATACCTGGTTGCTGATCTATACACATGAAATCTGCATTATATTCCGAAACTGAATGTACCACATGATGTTTATACTGACACTCTGTTAAAACAGCTGCACACTTTATCACCAGTGATTGGTCATCTACCACAGGTCATCCGTGTTCTTTATATGAATTGGAGGTTTTTCACATTACCTACTATTGCACTACCCCTGATGAAGTCGACAATGACGAAACGCGCTGGTGTATGAAATCTGTGTCCACAATACTGTAAAGCCACAATTGGTACAAGCTTGCATTCTGTCTAGGACGGTCCAGAGAGTGTCATTATTCCATCGAGCTGATAAAGTGCTATCAGATATCCAGCATATAAACAGTGATTATGATTTATACTGTAAAACATTTTTATAAATTAAGATATTGTTTTAATAAATTTGGAATAATTTGGCGTCAAAGTGTGTCACTATCCGGTATGTGTGAACTAATGGCGTTATTGAAATAGTAGTATGTCAACGCTCATGATACACAAACATTACTTATCAATGAGACCACAAATGTGATTAATCTATAGATAGCCTAGACCAAATTGTGTCTATCAAAGCGCCCTATTGACTATAATTAGCGTAGACGTTGTTCTAGAACTCCAGCTGGTGGGTTCTGCGATGCGGCATTCTTCGTGGCATGCCGGACTGCGAGTATTCGCAGTTGGCGACCGCTCCATTAATTCCAGCCGGCGATCGCTCCATTAATAGGAATTAATGGAGCGATTGGCAGCTGCGAATAGTCACAGCCGGCATGTCATCATGCAGCAAGTTGTGCCAAGCATCGCAGCAAAGATCAGCATGGCTACATCTGTATATCAAAGTTGAAAAGAAACAAACAAAAAACTTGTGTCCACCATATGTGTGTTAACCATTGTTATGTCGAACTTTTGACCATGCCGACCTTTTGTATCTCTCCACCTAATGCATGTCAACCATAAGGGGTCAACCTTTTTACTGTCAACCTGTTACGGCATTAACGCTGGTTCAAGCTTGCCCATGCAATGTCTCATTTATCTCTCTTTAACCAGCAGAGCCCGGGAAACGTCAACCTGTTATTAATATTCAAACCTGGGCTTTGCATTCACAGTAAGATGTTACGACGTATTGTGCTGTAAAATACATGAGCGTAGACCAGGGCCGGATCTAGGGGGGGGGCGACCGCCCCCCCTAACACAGTCATAGCCACGCCCACTTTTGAGCAGAAGAAAGCTCTCCGGGGAGAGCCTGAGGCAGAACGATGTGCTGCAGCTTATACCACAGCAGCACAGAGGAGCCAGGAGAGCAAGGGTTACAGAGCATTTGCCCCTCACTTGCTGGTGTGTGGGTACTAGGGCTAATAAATACAATTACCCCATAGCACAGTCACATGGACATAGAACAATCACAAAGCTCTATCTCAGTCTCACTCAAAAAGTTCAGTCAGAATTGAGAGAGGAGGAGTTAGGACTGCAGATGGGAGGAGTTGGGACTGTAGAGGGAGGAGTCAAGATTAAACAGTAAACCGCCCCCCCCTAAAGAAAAGTCTAGATCCGTCCCTGGCGTAGACTTGACATGTGTCTGGAATACTGTTATAGAAGTATGATGCCACCAGTCCATGAGAAACTCCAGCAGGTGTTAATGGTGGACAGAACCGTCCTAAGTTCTGCTCCAGATCCTTCCACGCACATCTGACTCTCGCTGATGAGATCTTTCCCGCAGACTGCATTGACTCAGTATCTGTTCCTGATAAAACTTCCAAGTTATATCAGGAAATGTCCCCGATACAATCCCTCTCTGAAAGTCACTAAGGTGGCTTCCTCTACCATAAGCTAAACCGGGTATGGCCAACATTGTATTCATAATGCTAATCTTGTCAGGCTAATTGTTTACATCCCAAGGGGGAGATTTATCAAAACATGGAGAGAGATAACATGGAGAGAGATAATGTGGAGAGAGATAAAGTGCCAACCAATAAGCTCCTGTCATTTTTCAAACACAGCCAATAACTTGACAGTTAGTAACTGATTGGCTGCTACTTTTCTGTCTCCACTTTATCTCTCGCTTGATAATTCTTCCCTTTTAGCTAAACTTTATCTCTCTCCAAGTTTTGATAAATCTCCCCATTTATCTCTCTCCAAGGTTTGATAAATCTCCCCACAATTGTCTTACAGCAGCTGCTTCCAACGTATTTTGTATACTCCATTTCCTTAAGTATTTCCCTGATGTAGCCTGGTAACTTAGACTGTACCTAGAAATAGCTGGTCCACACTTAGGGGGTCATTCAGACCTGATCGAAGATGTGCTAAATTTAGCACATCTACGATCAGCTTCCCTGACATGCGGGGGGACGCCCAGCGCGGGGCTATCCCTCCCCGCATGTCAGTGCCGACCCCCCCGCCAAGTACAAAAGCATCGCACAGCGGCGATGCTTTTGTACTTGAAGAGTAGCTCTCAGCCAGCGCAGCTCCTGCACGCTGCCAGGAAACTACTCATCGCAGCCCGGGTCGGAGCGGCTGTGTGTGATGTCACGCAGCCGCCGCGCCCACCCCCACAACGGTCCGGGCATGGCTGCGTTGCCCGGACCGCCCCCCTAAATGCCACCGGCTCGCCCCCTCCCGCCCAGCGCTGCTTCTGCCTGTCAATCAGGCAGAGGCGATTGCAAGGGCTAAGACAGCCGTCGGGTGTCTGCCATGCGCCGGCGCACTGCGGCGCCGGCATATGCGCAGTTCAGGCCTGATCGCTACTGTGCGAAAACGCAAAACACCGATCAGGTCTGAATTAGCCCCTTATTTCCACAACCTGATGTTCAATAAAATCGTCCATTTGTGATTTCGTTTTACTGCAGCCAGGATGTGATTTTATTCTCTCCCAGAAACACAATTGGAAAAAGCTTCAGTGTGTTGATATTTTCCTTCCTTGGGAAGAAATTACATTGAGGAAAAGCCTGTGTCTGTTTCAGGCACTCCAGCTATATGACTTCCCGGGGGACTGATAAACCGCCCAATCCAACATGTTTCATGGTATAGCTGAGCTCAGACGGGACTATTTACACATGCTGACATTTACGAGACGTTTGCGGAGGCTTAGAAACACACATGGTATAGAAGCCGGTGATCTGGGTATCAATATGGGCTAGTGAAATATAATATATCTGATTCTATAACAGAAGGGGCATATAACAATAGTCCGCTATTAATAAAGTAACCACTTTCATAGCTGCCTTCTTTCTCAATTATTATTATTGTTCTGTATTTATATGGCGCCACAAGGGTTCCACAGCGCCCATTACACAGTACATAAACAATTGAGCAAAACAAGAAAACAGTTATCAGCATGATGTGCCAATGGGCACCTCTACACTCTAGATCAGGCATGTCAAACATTTGGTCATCCAGCTGTTGTGAAACTACAAATCCCAGCATGCTTTACCAGCTAATCAGTGGAAGGTATGCTGGCAAAGCATGCTGGGACTTGTAGTTTCACAACAGCTGGAGGGTCACGAGTTTGACATGCCTGCTCTAGATAAAATAACAGGGTGTCACTAACCAAGCATACAGAGGGGGAGATGTATCGAGTCCTGGAGAGAAATAAAGTGCAGAGAGATAAAGTACCAGCCAATCAGCTCCTAACTGTCATTTTATAGGATCTGACTGGTTAGTACTTTATCTGTTTCCACATTATCTCTCTCCAAGCTTTGATAAATCTCCCCCTGTATCTCTTTCCAAGTCTCCCCCAGAGACTGCTACTGAATGAAATACCTTACCATTATACAAAACAAATGAATTGACAATGAAATACATTCCCTGATACACCCACAGCCCCAATACAAGCAGAGGTCTGACCTTCTTCCGGTGCCAGTCTCCGGAGTGTTGTCTGGATTATGCATCAATCACATGACTGCCGGTATCCGTCCATCGGTATGCTAAACGCAATCCCAGTAGGGTAATAATTACTGACCCAGCAAAACAGATTAACTCACCTGTGCATGATTAAAGACATCCAGAAAACATGACCTGCTGGGGATACTTGAAGACTGTAATTGAGAACCACTGATTTAGACTGATTTCTGCTTTACTTCTAAAATATTTTGAGAATCGTATGAGAGTGATGGGATATGCCGGTACTGTCTTTACTACAACTGTCAATTTTGTATCTTTGAACGTTTTTATTACATTGATATTTATGTGCAGATAAATGAACTATCCTCCTATATCTAATAGATGGGACAAATCAGTTGAAGGTACGGACATGTCATCTTTAATGAACATTTGGGGAGGTATTCTGTAATGATCTACTACAAAATACCCAAAACATCTTGTCCTACAAAATGACATTTGTTTTGCCATTGGTGACCCCAATCTACCTTTAACCAGTAACGCCCCACTCTGCCTGGCTCCTCCCATGAGGTGCAGTGTTGCACTGTCTGCCGGAGTCTTGTTGGCACGCAGAACTGACGTGTTTTGCACAAATAGGTGCACTTGTGCAAAAAAAATGAAAGTCGACACATGATGCCACAAAATGGAAGATGTTTTGCACAGCAAAACTTTTGCACATTAGCAAATGACACTAACTATGGCAAACTTCCCAACTGTCCCGATTTTCGCGGGACAGTCCCATTTTTTGGGGGACTGTCCCGCTGTTCCACCCGTGGGCAGAGGTCCCGCATTGGGGGGGGGGGGGGGGGGGGGCAGTAGGGAGGTTCCTGCACTCACTGCAGAGCAGGGTGATTAGACGCTGTGCACATGTGCACACGGGGTCTATTCACGGAGACAGAGGTACTGGGGGCATGCCAGCAGCTCACTGAACACTGGCCATGCCTCCATAGTAACAAGAACAGGGGCCGTGGCTCGCGATCGCAGCATTGCCACGAGGCCACGCCCCTTTATATGAAGTCACACCCATTTTATGTAGCCACGTCCCTTTTTGGCGACGGGCACGGCGGTGCAGCGCATGGGGTCCCGCTTGCTGATCCTTGAAATTTGGGAGTTATGCTATGGGCCTAATTCAGACCTGATCGCAGCAGCAAAGTTGTTAGCAGATGGGCAAAACCCTGCGCACTGCAGGTGGGGGGGGGCAGATGTAACATGTGCAGAGAGAGTTAGATTTGGGTGGGTTATATTGTTTCTGTGCAGGGTAAATACTGGCTGCTTTATTTTTACACTGCAATTTAGATTGCAGATTGAACACACCCCACCCAAATCTAACTCTATCTGCACATGTTATATCTGCCTCCCCCTGCAGTGCACATGGGGCCTAATTCTGAGTTGATCACAGCAGCAAATTTGTTAGCACTTGGGCAAAACCATGCTGCACTGCAGGTGGGGCAGATGTAAAATGTGCAGAGAGCGTTAGATTTGGGTGGGGTGTGTTCAAACTGAAATCTAAATTGCAGTGTAAAAATAAAGCAGCCAGTATTTACCCTGCACATAAACAATATAACCCACCCAAATCTAACTCTCTCTGCACATGTTACATCTGCCCCCCCCTGCAGTGCAGCATGGTTTTGCCCATTTGCTAACATATTTGCTGCTGCGATCAGGCTTACCCACACACAAACTGAAACCTCTCTTTGCCTGGGAACTGTATCAAGGAGTTAAAGACCCCTTTACAAGTCTCGCACCGATGTACTGTAACTTTTCATTTTGTTATAAAAATATCTTTTTTTTTTTGCTCCATACGTCACATTTCATAGTCTCTGACCCCCTTCACACAGAGGACCTTTCTTCTTTCCATCCACAACTGGTCCATAGAATACTTGTCATTCTGACTACGGCACTGTTGGTTTTAATTTAAAATGTTTGATGAAAATTCTTGAACAATTTTCGTAGAGAAAGAAAAATCTTGGCTCTAATATTTCCACTGACGAGCGTCTTCCTCCAGGGAAAACACGTCCGCCGTTCGCTGGATGCAAGTGGTTAATATAAGAGCCTATTGACATATGTTTCTTATCTTATAGGCACCACAGCAAACAGGGTTTTTAGCTGGAATTTTAATGTTCACACATATTTCCTATGACAGACACGTACAAGGTTGTACAAACTTTTCAGCAGAACCAAGGTTATAAAAATCTGTCAATTTGCCATCCAGGAATCCAGGAATAGGAGACAAGCCCCATTTTTTAATGCTGGGGGGAAGTACACGGGAATGACGCAGGGCTCTGTTCTTTTATCTGGATGGATCAACGGGAAGCGCTGTTGTGGAATACTCCAGAGCCGCTGCGGAATCTTTAAGAGCCGTACGGAGAATTCTGTCTGCCTAAAACTTTTATCGTTTTTTTTTTTTTTTTTTGATGATGATGATTTAAGAAAAAAATGGTTTCTGTGATTAAAGGCTCATTAAATATGTAATATAAAAAATATACTGAGAGAAAACATCTATATATTTGAGCAATATACTGTACTGTATATTAGGCGCAGTGGAACCCATCTGGTTTCATTCACACAGGTTAAGTACGGGGTCATGGCAGTTGAGGGTGGGCATCTGAAAAAGGGCGGGAAGGGTGACTAAAGCACATAGGGGGCTATGTAATAGGGTCCGAGATCTCATACGCCTCCCCATTGCGGCTACCCTGGATGCAGATTTAAAGCGGCAATTATTCAAAAAGGAAAATCAGTGTGGCTTTGCCATTTAAATGGTTGCCGCTTTAAATCTGCGGCTCAGATTGCCGGAATTGCGCTGCTTCTAAAAAATCTGACACTATTACATAACCCCCGCAGTCTCCATTCAATGACCATGGACTGAAGGTATTTCTTATTATATGGGGGGATATTTGGAATTTTTTTCAATAGGTTGGTGTCCATTGAAACAGATGTTACATTCAAAGCTGCAAACGTATTGTATTTATAATTGGTTCTAAAAGGTCCCTGCAATTATTTCATTTGTGTCTGCAAACGGTATTAGTGTTCAGTACAGGCCTGGGCAGACTGCACTCAACTTTAGGGGCCCTGGCCAAATATGAGCAGCCAGGAATTGTGAGTCATGTAAGCTGCACAAAACCCGTCCGTCGCACAGGCTAATAAACAGCAGACCCTATACTAGGCAATGAGCAACGTATCGCTATGGGCAATTACATAGCGCACAGACAAAATAATACATGTACTCAGACAGCCGTACATAAAACACCGGCACTGTGACCCCAAATAATATACCCGCTCTACAATTCTATATCCATAAACACAAGCCCTCTGTCAGCCTGGGTAACTACACCATAAATGGCTACATACCAGGGATGGAATAAGAGGGGGCCTGTGTGCAGTCTCTCTTGGGACCCCCCCTATCTCGCAGACCCAATTGCCAGAGAGTACTGTTCACATGCAGGTCTATGGGAACATGGAGCCCTACCATCTTGCCGGTGATATTCCTACTACCCATATGCAGGCTATGGGAACATGGTGCCCTATTGCGCATGGCAGACAAAGCACCATGTGCACTGTACACCCTGCATCCATTATAGACATACAGTACTTGCCTACTGTCCTAGAACTTGCGGGAGACTCACGATTTTTTACCCCTGGAAGAGTGGCTGGATCTCTCGCATCCCACCCACATCCTAGAAAAGCGGACAGGATGGGGAGATAACACAGGAAATCGCAAATCCTTTTTGATGGGGACTACTAGAAATTATATATTTAGCCCCACCCCTTTCTCGCAGACCATGAATCGTGACATTTCATCAATACAAAGGTGGGGCCTAATGATGATGTGCTAGCCTGTCCTGCCCCCCCAAAGTTGTCCGCCGCGTCTTCTCTCCGTGATTCTCTGGGAGAGGAGTCCTACAAAGTTGGCACGTATGATTATAGATATACCAATCTTTATACCCCCACGGTATATACAGGTTCTAGATGATAGGTCAACAGTCAATAGGTCCACCCCATATGGTCGACATACATCCGGTCGACAGGTACAAAATGTCCAACATGCCAATGATTGACACACATGGTCTACGCAAGTTTTTGTGGACTTTTTTCCAACATTTTCATAATTTCCCATCCACGTGGACTACGATTAGGAATAGTAACCTGTGCCAGGCGCAGAGGTAGAGGAGAGAGGGACGTTGCCTGAAACACGGCAAGTACACTAATTGGGGTCACATGTGGTTTAACATAGAAAATGACACCTCAAAAAATTGTATCGACCTATTCTGTGTCGCCGATTTCCATGTTGACCTTTTGACCGTGTCGACCTTTTGTTCCTATCGATCTTTTGAATTGTCTACCTTTTACATGTTGACCCATTGAATGTTGACTGTATGGGGTAGACCTAATTCTGGTTGACCCACACCCGTATAAACGCTAGAACAGTATCTCTCCTCCACTCCTTCCAGGTGCCCTGCAAAGATGAGTTGATCTATTTTGCCTGGTCAGTAATTATAACCCCTGCGTCCACAGACAGTAACCTGGAAACGTGACCAGTTAGGGCTACCAGTAAATCACTGTTGGTTTATACCTCCTACGCACATTTTTGTCTCTTAAATGATTAACGCTTTTAAAATAGGGATTAACTCGCTGCAATGGTGTGCGTTCCTGCCTCTCGCAGGGTGTGGATCATTAGATTGACAGTCACTAGGTCGACAGGGTTGGAAGGTCGACAGGGTTTCTAGGTCGACAGGTCAAAAGGTCGACATGAGGTGTGTTTTTTTTTGGGGGGGGGGTTTGTGCCGTTTTCTTCGTAGAGTGACCGGGAACCCCAATTAGTGCACCTTGTCCCCTCGCATGGCTCGCCATGTTTCGGGCAAGGTGCCTCGCTCCGCTACCGCTTAGCTCGGCACAGATTACCGTTCCAACCGTAGTCCATGTGGATCGTTAAGTATGAAAAAGTTCAAAAAAATATATATTTTTTTAAAAACTCATGTCGACCTTTTGACCTGTCGACCTAGCCCATGTCGACCTATAAACCCTGTCAACCTAGTGACTGTCGACCAAGACAGTGTCGATCTTCAGACCAGATCCCCCTCGCAGGCTATTACTTAAGGTCCTGTGTCTTAGAAATCTGGGTCTCCAGCACTTACAGTATCCCAATAGACCTCCTTAAGAAATGTTTCTAATTATTGAGGTGCTCTACCACTATGCCTGGAATAAACTGGTTATGTTTTTTTTAAATAAATATTTAATTTTAGCATTTACATAATATAAATAATAAATAACATATTCAATAAAAAAAAATATGTGTATATATATATATATATATATATATAATTTATATGTTGCATGTACAGTATATCATATAAATTACACCTAATAGCTTGTGAAACGCGTGGCATTACTACCTGCTTACTTTGATTACCCTGGAATGCGTTGTTGGGAATGGGAATACAGATTATATTCCAGCTCTGTCTGTGAGAGGGTGACTAAGACCCCGGGCACACTGACGTTGTTAAAAACACAAGAAGAACACATACTGTCTTTGTTCCCATTTTTTATAATTTCTGTGCATTTTTTTTTTTTTTTTCCTTTTTAATTTTTTTTGAATTTTGTCTGGGTCATTCCTGCATTTGCTTTTCCAGTACATCCCAGAAACCTTCTGGAAATGTGAAGTACAGTAGTTCAGTACATAAAATATGCAATAAAAAAAAAAAAATAATAATAAAAAATGCACAAGAAACTCCTGTAAAAATAAAAAACCTAAATCAATATGTTAGTGATACTTATAAAAACAAACACGACACAGAAAAACAACAAGTAAGGAAGACACTTGTGCCGTGCAACATAGACAATTGACATATCTATCTATCTATCTATCTATCTATCTATCTATCTATCTATCTATCTTATGGTAAGAGGGCTTGTGTCTCACCACAACTGCCCACATTTCTGTGGGACCAGCTCCCTTCAAGAGAGAGGGAAACAAGACCTGCACATTCTGCACCTGCAGTAATAAAGTAGCTTTCTGGATTCCACAGGTCCAAGTGGGAAAATAGAAGTCCGTGTTTTCCAGCTCACCAACAGCCAGCAGGAAGTCAGAAGCAGGAGAGGGGTTAAAAACTCCCATACACCCACTGCACATGGCACTGATGCCAGCTAGAGGCCAGTGAGTAGGCTGCAGTTTTATAGTGCACCTGGATCCCTGTACCATGCAACCACACACACACGGGCGCCGTTTGCCAATCTGCGTGACAAGCTGGGGTGTTTAGAGGAATCTTGAATGAAAGGATATATTTCAATATTTATATAGATACAGAAAATATTTGTAATACTTTTTTTTATTTTGCCATAAGCACATACAGTACAAGTCAAGTACAATGTTTCATAAATTGTTATAAGGGCGTTATAATGGCTTTTTTCTGGTAATTAGCTGGCTTCCACCATTTGGGTAGGTGCTGCAGTTTTGTCCAATACTGTAAGTCAGATGCTGGTTACTCAATCTCCAGTTGGATATAAAATTAGGGAGTTGAAGGGGCAAATTTACTAATTTAAAGGTCAATAATATTGAATGCAAAATTGGAAAGTAGCTTTGCATTAAGTTGGGTATTTATCAAAGCTCCGAGGGAGATAAAATTGTGAGGGATAAAGTACTAGCCAATCAGCTTCAACCTTACATTTTACAGGCTGTGTTTTGCAAATAACAGGAGCTGATTGGTTGGTATCTTATCTCTCACAATATTATCACTCGTCAATAATTTATAAATACCCCCTTAATATTATTGCACTTTTAAAGTAGCAGCTTTTCCTACCAAATATACCCCGAAGTTTTGTAACAGGAGCTAATTAAATAAAAAGGTCCAATGAGGCAACAGTTTAACTTAAAAGAAAATAAATAAACATACAGCATATATCTAGGGTGAGGAACGTGTCTACACAAATATTTCTAACATTAAAATAAACATGATTTGCTTGTGAGTTTCTGGATTGTTTTTGGTTGATTAGTTCAATGGTGTCAAACTCGTACCGTTGAATGTCCTAGACAGTCCAAGTTTTAAAATTCACATTTTAATTAGTGACAAACTGAAAAGTCAACTTTTTGTAAAATAAAAAAAATGTAAACTCCAGTAATATTTATCAAAAATGTAATCATTTATGAATTTGAAAGTTATAATGGTTTCTGCGTGCCCTCAAGATTATATAAGTGCCTCCTAAATTTATATATATATATATATATATATATATATTTATTTTGAAACTCACTTTTCCCAGGTAATGGAAAAACGAAAAACCAGCACTCACTTTTGGAGATGAAAAAACTATTATTTACTCTTTATAGAGGTTCCATTGCATATAGACCGACAGCCGCAGTTGTCGGTCTATGAGCAATGGAATCTCTATGAAGATTAAGTAATCGTTTTTTTTCATCTCCAAAAGTGAGTGCTGGTTTTTATTTTTTCCATTACCTGGGAAAAGTGAGTGTGTATATATATATATATATATATATATATATACATACATACACGTATATAGTGAGTGTCAATATTAACCCTTTTTGGGACCTTGCACCACCATTTGTCATTTGCTTTGTTTGATCTTTCACTGAGTGCTGTCTTTCCCATTATTCTGTATATAGATAAGATAGTGTATAGTCCAACATGTCGACACCATATGGCCGACATGCATTAGCTCGACAGGTACAAAAGGTTGACATGGCATTGGTCGACACACAAATGGGCAACACATTTTTTTAGTTTTCTTCATGTTTTCCCAAGATTTTTCATGATTTACTATACACGTGGCCCTCAATTGGGAATAGTAACTTGCGGCGAGCGGAGCGAGCAAAGCGATCCAGCGAGGGTACATGTATCAACTGATGGTGGTGACATATCAAACATACAAGATTTGACCCAATAAACCTGAAAAAACTTGTGTCGACAAGTTGTGTGTCGACAATTCTCATGTTAACCTTTTGAACCGGCTGACCTTTTGGACTTGTCGACCTTAACCACTGTCGACCTTTTATCTGTCGACTGTACCTGTTGAACTTCTGCATGTCGACCATTTGGTGCCGACCTAAACACTGTAGCTATTCTATGTGTGTTATTACGTTAATATTCAGTATAGGTAATCTATTTTTTTAAAATATATAATTTCTTTATATTTTATTCATCTAGTTCTTAATTAGCAAATGTCAAATTATCTGCCTTTAACACTGTAATCAAGAACTGAGTTGTAGATAATAGATGGAATAATGGGGGGGTTATATTAGTGACAAAGGGGTCTATTTACTAAAGCCTTTGATGGAGACACGGCAGGTAGGAGCCGACTGGCTGGTACTTTATCTCCGTTGACTTTATCTCCATCCAAGGCTTAGTAAATAGATCCCTTAGTGCTGATGTGTGTGGGTGCATCCCTTCTTATATTTTGCCAAGTTTACTATTCAGACTACGAGGGGAGGTGTATCAAATCTTGGAGAGAGATAAACTGGAAAGAGATCACATAAAAATGTTTTACAGCCTGTAAAATGACATTTAGAAACCGATCGTCCTGTACTTAATCTCTCTCCAATTTATCTCTCCCCAAGGTACGATACATCTCCCACCCGCCCCCACCAATGAATCAGACGGACTTCATCCGCGAAAGAAAAAAAATAAAGTCTACACTCTTTACCTATATGAAAACCTTAAGTTGTATATTTACAAGTGGTATTTCATAAAACAGCATAGAAAATTAATATAAAAATATATTGTAGAAACCATTTTATATTTACCTTTTCTTTTTAGCTTTTATTCATACAAACTTTAAGCTGTTTACTTACATTTATATTTTATATATATTTATAAAAAGGTAGGAGAAAGAGAAGCCATTGCTATATTCATAAATATCTCTCTGTATTGTTCTGCAGACAAATGAAAAATTTGTACATCCACCGACAGTGGCCGGACACTGTTGCCTGGGTGACGAGCTGAGATGCGATCTGTTACGGAACTCCGGAGAATGTAAACAATCTTTGATAAAGTGAGTCTTAATGAGGGTTCATTGCACTCTGGTTCGGACAGTTTCCCAGATGGAGCCCACTGGGGTATATATAAACGAAGGGGGCTTCAATTCCTTAAAGTCCAGGATTTTTTTTCTTCACAGGTTTATCCCTCATTCTTCATCATTGTTAAACAGCAGTGGGTGAGCGCCGCGGAGAGGAAAGTCATTTAAATGGTGAGTATTTACAATCTGGCAGACACGGGGGGCAGTCGGCCTACTCCAACTGCGCTCGGAGTCCTCACTTTGTGTATATATTTAAAAAATTGAAAAAAACATTCATGTCGGTCCCAAAAAAATTAAGTCTGATATTTCCCCCCCCCTTACTCTGTATAATAATAAATCCGATTTGGCACACTTGTTTGTTTTTTTAGACGACTTTGTCCATGCAAAGACCAGATTAAAGGAAAGTACTCTCCGATCGCGCATAGTACTTTGGTTTGCACTTTCACGGGGGGTTTCCTCGCTTGCTGCGGGGCTGCTCATTTGCAAACGTATCGCTCCACAGTCCTCTCGCATTTTTTGCAGGTAACGTAGCAACACCAGTGGTATTTGCAGTGACATCTCTCCACCACTTTGTCCATGTAAGGGTTGTACCCTCGGCCGCAGCACATTAAGTCACAGCTGTCACTCCATACCGATGTCTTGTTGCATTGTCTGAAACAGAACAATGAGAGTTAATCACTTAACTGAAGCCTAAGCCGTTGTAAGCAACTTCAAGTCAGACATAACCTGGCAGCTGACGCAGCAGATTCTTTCGAGGACAGCAACCGCCGCATCAACGTTAAGAAAATGCGTTGTGTGTAAGGGCTCATAGGCAGCTGACATGCTATTAATTTATATTTATTAACAGTTGCTTATATAGCGACAGCGTATTCCGTTGCGATTTATGCCACTGCGCTACAGACAGTGCACAGGAGGTTACACACTGCAAAACTGTACACAAATTTACAGTGACTGCATCAGATGTCGTAGACTTGTAACCATAGTCTTACTTTTTTTCTGCTAATATTAATAAAAATGCCGCAGGGCAAAGTGCAGCTGGGTAATTTGTTTAAACGACATATTTACTTTTTTTCTTCTTCTAGATGAGGCATGTAATAGGATGATGTCATAAATCTGGAACAATAACCAAAGGCTACGCCAGCCCGCAGCTGAACGCCGGAATATTGTATCATACCCCACACATGTACCTGTGTGCAAAATGCTTTAGCCCTCCCATCCCCAGTTTTGGGCAACTTTGATATACCGTCTCTTTTGATGGCCTTAATTAGCTATGTTATTATGTGTAATGTTCTTTCTTTTTGGTCCTTGTACGTGAAAAATTGAGCTGATCCTGTGCTGGGAGCAAAGAAAGTTATAGCACCCCCAAAGGATTTACAGGATGCAGTTGTACGAACATGCAGAAAGGACAACACAGCTACCTGATTATATAAATACATTCTTGAAAAGCACAGGAAAAAAAGGCAGCCAGACTTAGCAGAGTATTTATATAAGGCTGAATGATGATAAAGTATGTTCTAACCAATGTTACATCTGAACGAAGAAAACCCCTGTAATATACCCGCCTCCTGTGATTTATGTAAAAAGGGGATAGAACTGAAAAACTAAATTCAGGTCACGAAATCTGCAAATAACTTAAATTGTTTAATACGGGACGGAATAGATCTTTTCCAGTTTTGGAGATTTGCAGACACTTCGCTACTCAGATAATCGGGTCAGGTCACTCAGAGATAAAGAGCAGTGTGTGAACCTTGCAGGGGATGGAGGGAAGCTTGCATTGTGCAGACGGGGTGAAGAGGAGACAAAGGAGAAGAATGAGATTTGACAGACTCTGTGTAAATACACAGTAGCAGAAGACAGATTGTGAAAACTGATACGTGGGGCAAGAGACGTGATGGTTATTTATCCAAGGGAAAAGAGAGCTGACAATGGGAAAATCATTGCTGCTAAATGGAGAAAGAAAGGAAAAGAAAAGGAGAGTATTAATCGCTTTGAAATTATTAGGCGCCACACCGCAGCGCTGTTCAGAGTACAAGGGCCTACGAGTAGAGGTGCTGCGACGTACAAGAGCACAACCTACAGAAAATAGGATTTTAATACCTACCGGTAAATCTTTTTCTCTTAGTCCGTAGAGGATGCTGGGGACCCCATAAGGACCATGGGGTATAGACGGGATCCGCAGGAGACATGGGCACACTATAAGACTTTGAATGGGTGTGAACTGGCTCCTCCCTCTATGCCCCTCCTCCAGACCTCAGTTAGAAAACTGTGCCCAGGGAGACAGACATTTCGAGGAAAGAATTTATTGTTTAAACATGGTGAGTGTCATACCAGCTCACACCACGAACATACCGCAGAACGTGGCATTCAAAAGAATACCAGCCCACGGCATGAACAATACACAGCCACATGCTGAGAGAATATGTAACACAACCAGTGTGTCAACAATAATAAGACACCGCCTGCCATGGCATGCACAATATCAGCAACAGCCAGACAGAAAAGAAACACCACCAGAGTGTAACCATAACCAATAACTGCAGACACAGTACGCACTGGGACGGGCGCCCAGCATCCTCTACGGACTAGGAGAAAAAGATTTACCGGTAGGTTTAAAATCTTATTTTCTCTTACATCCTAGAGGATGCTGGGGACTCCGTAAGGACCATGGGGATTATACCAAAGCTCCAAACCGGGCGGGAGAGTGCGGATGACTCTGCAGCACCGATTGAGCAAACATGAGGTCCTCATCAGCCAGGGTATCAAACTTGTAGAGCTTAGCAAAAGTGTTTGAACCCGACCAAGTATCCACTCGGCAAAGTAGAATCGCCGAGACTCCTCGGGCATCCCCTAAGAAAAACCCACCTTACTAGTAGAATGGGTCACCACCGAATTCGGTAACAGCAATTCAGGCCGCAGAACGAGCACGCCGAATCGGATCACAGATCTAGCATGTAACCGACTGCAGAGACGCAGACGCCCCAAGCACGCTGGGAGCATACCGGATAAACAGAGCCTCTGTTTCCGTAATCTGAGCCAAATTGGCGACATAAATATTCAAAGGTCCGACTACATCGAGAGACCTTGAATCAGCTTAAGTAACCACAGGCATCAAATAGGCTGGTTCCTGCGAAACACCGAAACCACTGTTGGCAGAATTATTATCTGAGTTCTCACTTTCGCTCTATCTTCCTGGGAGATCAAACAGGGGCTCTTGTGAGACCCAGCCGCTACTTCCGACACCCGCCGTGCGGACGCCAAAGCCAAAAGCAGGACCACTCTCCAAGAGAGAATTTTTTTTTAATTTTTTTTTTACACAAAGGTTCCAATCATTGTGGGGGCACAAATGGAGGTTGGATGTGCAGTACTCCTTCCACGAAGGTCCGAACTTCCGGAAAGGTTGCCAATTCTTTCTTGAAAGAAAAATTTATAAGGCCAAAACCGCACTTGAATGGAGCCTAACTTTAGGCCTGCACCCACACCTCCTTGCAAAGCATGGAGAAGAACGACCCAGCTGAAGCTTCCGTAGTAGCCTTCTTGGATTCACACCAAGACACATATTTCCTCCAAACACTGATGTAAGGCTTTGCCGTTACGTCTGTTCTAGCCTTAAGAAAAGTGGAAATGACTTCACTGGGAATACCCTTTCTGGCTAGGATATGGCGTTCAACCGCCACGCCGCCAAACGCAGCCGCTGTAAGTCTTGATACACGCCCGGATCTTGCTGTAACAGTTCCTCACGTAGAGGAAGAGGCCCGGGATCTACTATGAGTAAATCTTGAAGAACTGGATACCAATCCCTCCATGGTCAGACCGGAACAATGAGGATCGCCTGAACCTTTGGTCGTCTTACATTTATATCACCTTCAGGAGAGTGAAAACTGAGGGGACACATAGACCGACTGAAAACACCCAAGGTGGCCCAAGGACATCCACTGCTATAGCTTGAGTGTCCCCTGACCTGAAACAATATCCCTGAGATCTCTCGTTGAGGCGAGACACCAATATGTCGAATTGAGGCACACCTCAAAGACCTGTCGCTTCAGTGAAACTTCTCGATGACGACTGTATATCTCCCGGATGGAGATCGCATCTGCAGAGGAATCTATTTCTCCGTCGTTCACATCCGGACCTAAGACTGCTAATATAGCGTTTACCAGTCCTTTCACCCAGCGGAAAAGTTTTACGGCATCTGCCGTTGCCGCTTTTCTCCATGTTCCGCCCTAGCGGCTTACTTACGCCACTGCTGTCAAGTCGTCCGACAGAATTAACACGGCAGATTACAAAGCATATGTACATTGAAATAGCTCTTAATTCAAGAAAACTTATTGCAGACAAGCTTCCCAGCTTGACCTTTTCCTCTGGAAATACTTCCCTTGCCAGGACTGCTCCCCAGTCTCGGAGATCTGCCTGCACGGACACCAGGATCCCATCCTGGATTCGAACCTTCTTCCCTCTAGGAGGTGAGAACTGAGCAGACACCACAGGAGCGATATCCTGGCCATTAGGATTATGTTCTGGCGCATGTGCAGGTGAGACCCGGACCACATTTCCAACTGGCCCCGTGAAAACCACTCTGGCATATGACCTGCTCACTGAAAAGCCTCCTAGGCTGCACCATCCTCTTCATCAATGGAACATATTGATGGATTGTCACTGCAAATCCGATCCGACTCTGGATCCTCAGATCTCTTTCCACAGGAAAACACAGAACCTCAACCGTTCAGTATCTACTCTGATAACCACCTCCGACATCAGCGTCGTTGGGAACAACAGCCATTCCCTGTGTTGAAGAACAGTCAGAGAGAAGCAACGATTTGCACCACTTGTTTCTTGACCTCGCCTTAATCAGGAGAGTGTCTCAGTACAGAATAACAATGGCTCTTACTATTGAAAGAACCCCATCATACTACCATCACTCCGGTGAAATGGCAAAGACAATCCTGGATATCAACCCAGTGAAGCCGAATGCGGAGAAAACGCATTCAAGCTCTTTTCTACCTTAACGTGCTGGAGCTCCCTTCGCAAGTAGAAATCTTTGATTCCTTTTTTTTTTTTTTTTTAGGGACAGTAGGACAATGTCCTGAACCTGACGCAACTCTGGAATGGCGTCGCGTACTACCTCCCCTTCCAGAGGGGAATCGCTAAGATCTATTCGAAAATCAGTGAGGGGAATCATCTGTAAACTCCAGCATGTCCCCCTTTGGATTCTATTAGTAACTCACAGATCCAAGTCCAGTCCCGGACTGACTGAAGAAGAGTAGACGAGTTCCCACCGGAGTGGGCTCCAGCCAGATAGACTCAGCGACATGTGGTGGATGTGGTAAAAACAGAAAACAACATCCGCTTCTGCGAACCTAACAAGGCTGCAGACCTCTTACCTTTTCACCCTCCACAGTCTGCACCGAAAAGGAAAAAAGAACGGTATCAAAATGGTTAAAATGACTGCATCGCACAACAGAATGCGTCACCAACCGTTGTGAGGGAATCTAACTCACGAAGGTAGACTTACCTGCGGTAACTGCCGAGATTGACTGAACTGAACTGAGGCCTCCCCAACAGCGGTACACCGTCCCAGGGAAACACTCCAGTATCTCGGATTCAGCCTCAGCATTTCTTCTGCAGTCGCACGGCAGCCTGCCGCAATGTTATAGAGAAGAATCAACATAAGATACATCCCCTCTCTCTATAGGGTAATTCTATCGGATACCTTTCCGAATACAAACACTCCCCCATGTGCATGTAATGCAAATAACTCCAAAGTAAAGAATAAATTATCACTTAGCTTCCTGTATGCGATCCTTTGCGACAGGGCCCCGTGTCGACCAGGAGTTGACCTTCACAGTATTCTATCCGCGGCGGGAAACGAATAAACATTCAGACTCCTTGAGAGGATCTGAGACCAACTCGTCACGGCCGACCTAGAGCTTCATCAACAGAGCGACCAGCACATGAGAAGGAATACTATTACTTCAGCATTCATTATAAATCAAAATATGAATATACATAATGTAATACACAATTGCACACATATCCTAAATATATATATATATATATATATATATATATATATATAAAACATACATATAAGCGGATTGTCCGGACCCCTTCGGGTCCCTAGTGACATTAATGTGTTCTGAATGTGTATGACCATGTACTGAATGCCCCAGTTGTGGATCTAACAGGAAACCTTATGGTCGACAGAACACCTAGTATTCGTCGACAGCAGGGAGTAGTAACCAGGCAAAATAACATTCTTGCGACCCTGAGGGGTCCGAGGGGAGTATACGTAAATAATGTCACTAACACTCCCCCACATATACTACCGAGTCTGTGCACGAGCTACAGGCCCGTGGAACCGTACCATACATATACATATAAATATATATACAGGCCTAAGGCAGTTACAGCATGTTAATTTACACCCAGTAATAGCAGTTGGTGCCGACAGGGTCACCCACACAGTACTGTGTTTCCCATACAGTGTTTACTTTTAACAAGCATACAACTACTGACCTGTTGACTCTGCATCTACAGCATCAAGTACCAACAGGCGTCGGCGATGCCGACATTGAATCCCATAGCTGATTGTGTAGACACATGTGGACTATAGTGGGTATTCTGACAGGGAACACACAGAGAAACATGCACAGCAATGATTATATGCCTCTTTCTAAAAAACAGTGCTATATTCATTATAACACTTAAACTCTGTGCCCCCCTTGTTTGTATACATTTTTGGCGGGGACAGAGAGAAAATGGCGCTGAACACTGCTGTGAGGGCTAAGCCCCGCCCCCTCTTCGGTGCGCTTCTGCCCCGTTAAAATATAGTATTAAATGCAGGCAGGGGACCGTATATAGTGTCCACACACTATATACCTCCTCAAATAACATATATAATGCTGTCCAGGGCGCCCCCCCCTGCGCCCTGCACCCATGTAACCGTTGCTGTGTGTGGGAGCAATGGCGCGCAGCGCGATCGCTGCTGTGTACTGGCGGGGGTAACGTACCCGGTGCCGTGGCCCGAATATGACTTCTTGCCAGTGAATAGAGAGACCCAGTAACCGCTGCCCAGAGCGCTCCCCCCCCAGCGTCCTGCACCCTGTGAGTGCCGTTGGTGTGTGGGAGCATGGAGCGCAGCGCTACCGCTGCGCTTACCTCCGTTACTGAAGTCTTCTGCCGTCTGATGTCTTCTGTTCTTCTCATACTCACCCGGCTTCTATCTTCCGGCTTCTGTGAGGGGGGTGACGGCGCGGCTCCGGGAACAAGCAGCTAGGCGCACCAAGTGATCAAACCCTCTGGAGCTAATGGTGTCCAGTAGCCTAAGAAGCAGATCCCTTAACTAAGAAGAAGTAGGTCTGACTTCTCTCCCCTCAGTCCCACGCTGCAGGGAGCCTGTAGCCAGCAGGTCTCCCTGAAAATAACAAACCTAACAATAAAGTCTTTAGAGAAACTCTGTAGAGCTCCCCTAGTGTGCATCCAGTCTCACTGGGCACAGAATGTAACTGAGGTCTGGAGGAGGGGCAAAGAGGGAGGAGCCAGTTCACACCCATTCAAAGTCTTATAGTGTGCCCATGTCTCCTGCGGATCCCGTCTATACCCCATGGTCCTTACGGGGTCCCCAGCATCCTCTAGAACGTAGGAGAAATACATAATTATATTGCGGATTATGTAATTACGTAGTGACAAAGAGGAAGAGGCGCATATACAATTTCCAAATCTTACAATGCACCCAATTATAATGGGATTGCGGAAATTCTCAACGGGCTAGACCCACCCTAAAGTGCAATGCCCTCCCCATTATTAATTTCACGCTCTGCCTGTCCTTTTTTACGTGCCGTCCCGGGGTCTGACGGACAATGTAAGAGTCGCGCTGAGCTTGCGTTACTGTGACAGGCACATGATCCGAGATCCCTCCCATCAGAGAGATTGCTCCCCTTCTTTAAGAGAGAGGACGCAGTTTGGATGGCAGGAACATTGCAGACAAGGAAGACATGGAGCGCAGATGAGAACTAGGTCTCGGGTGCATTGCTGCCACCATTGTATCTTGTGTCCAGTCAGCTAACTGGGCAACATCTGCAAAAGCCTTTAAGAATGTATATCTGTGTGCCGTCCACACACTAACCCCACCCGGCTACTTCCTAACGCCGCCCGGCTGGAAACGTTATCTGGGAAAAACACTAAAATGGGCGTGCAGGAGACTCATCGGATTGTGAGCACAGCTGGGCAGATCAGGGGTTTCCTGATTGATGGTTGTCAGGACGTAGAGGCCAAAAGAACCGCCTAGCAACTGCAAGCAGTATGTAAGGGGACAAGGTGACAAGAATTGCACCATTATATAGCAGGCTTAGATGTGACAGTATACCCCTCTTTCACATTTTTGCAATTTACAACCTAGTGCGCAGACAAATGGCTCAATACAAGGCGCAATAGGCGTCACAAACCATCTAAGCAATCAGCCATATTTTCCTTGTGGTCTAGCCATAATGGGTGGTTCCGGTATGAATGGTCGACCATGTTATGGTCGACAGTCATTAGGTCGACCACTATTGGTCGACATTGACATGGTCGACATTGACGACACATGAAAGGTCGACATATGAAAAGGTCGACATGAGGGTTTTTTTTTCTCTTTTTTTGGTGTCGTTTTTTGCGTAAAGTGACTGGGAACCCCAATTAGTGCACCGCGTCCCCTCGCATGGCTCGCTACGCTCACCATGCTTCGGGCATGGTGCCTTCGCTCCGCTACCGCTTCGCTCGGCACACTTTACCGTTCCAATCGTAGTCCATGTGGATCGTAAAGTATGGAAAAGTTCCCCAAAAGAAAAAAAAGTTTAAAAAACCATGTCGACCTTTTCACGTGTCGACCATGTGTCCATGTCGACCATGTCAATGTCGACCAATAGTGGTCGACCTAATGACTGTCGACCATAACATGGTCGACCATGTGAACGGATACCATAATGGGCACACGTATGCAAAAGAATGAGAAAATATGCTCCACCCATTGTTTAGAAAAATCTAATTCATTACATAATGCAAATTCTATGAAGAGTGAAATGGAGATCACACTGGGATCTAAGTGGTTGGGCGGTCCTACAATGGCTGAGAAGAGCAGAGTTGCCATGGGCCAGCCTTTATCTCTTAATCCCCCTATACCATCTGGAGTGTCGGGCATTATGCCTGTGTGTGGGCATAGTCAGGCCTCAGGCTGTGACACTTGATAGGTGGGCACAAGCCCCTGTAAGTAACCCTGGGCACTAGGCCGAGGTCACACAGCAACAGGTAGGCAGGCATAAGGCCCGTACCCTCATTGGGTGAGTCTGGGCACTAGGCCCAGGTCACTTAAACAGCTCCAAACTGGTGTACCTGGGCGCTAGACCCTGGGCAGTGTGCATTGTGCAGTGTCTCTCTTTTGGGCGTCAGGCCAGTGGCTATGGGAGCCCCTTATAGGATGTGGAGACTTTCGCACTTACCATTGGAGGTAATTCAGACCTGGTCGCTAGGCAGCGATTTTTGCAGTCATGCGATCAGATAGTCACCACCTACAGGGGGAGTGCATTTTAGCTGTGCAAGTGTGTGATCGCATGTGTAGCAGAGCTGTACAAACAGATTTTGTACAGTCTCTGAGTAGCCCAGGACTTACTCAGCCGCTGCGATCACATCAGCCTGTTCAAGACCGGAATTGACGTCAGACACCCTCCCTTCAAACGCTTGGACACGCCTGCGTTTTTCCAACCACTCCCTGAAAACGGTAATTTGCCACCCACAAACGCCTGTCAATCTCCTTGCGATCGCCTGTGCGAATGGATCCTTCGCACAAAGCCGTCACTGACCGGCGATCCCCTTTGCAGCCGACCGTCGCGCCTGCGCATTGCGGTGCATACGCATGCGCAGTTCGGACCTGATCGCCCACTGAACACCCAGCCACGCCTGCGATTTTTCAGACACGCCTGCGTTTTTGCAAACACTCCCTGAAAACGGTCAGTTGACACCCAGAAACGCCCTCTTCCTGTCAATCTTCTTGCGGCCCCCAGTGCGAGGGGAAAACTTCGCTAGAACCTGTGCACAACCACAACGGGCTTTGTACCCGTACGTCGCGCGTGCGCATTGCGGAGCATACACATGCGCAGAAATGCCGATTTTTAGCCTGATCGCTGCGCTGCGAACAACGGCAGCTAGCGATCAACTCGGAATGACCCCCTATGTACTAAGCCTTGGAAAGAGATAAAGTGGACGGACATAAAGTACCAGCCAATCAGCTCCTAACTGTCATGTTAACTGCTGTGTTTGAAAAATTACAATTTGGAGATGATTGGTTGGTACTTTATATCTCTCCACTTTTTCTATCTCCACTTTATCACTTTCCAAGGCTTAGTACATAGGTCCCTAAATAGGGGCGTTTTAAGAGAGGAGGAGGCCTGTGTTCCGCCTCCTCCGTTCGGGCCCCCTCTTCTCTGCCCGGAGCGCTGTAGAGTCTGAGCACTAGAGGGCTCAGACTCTCCAGGAAAATGGTGCGGCGGCCATTTTCCCTGAGATTCCTCTACTGCGCATGCGCAGAACTCCGTGAAAATGGCAGCTGAGCCATTTTCACTGTATTCTAATAGTGCTGCGGATGCCGGCGCTGGACTTCGGAGGGGTGAGTATTTTAAAAATGGGTGCAGTGTGTGCAGTGGGGGCCCCCTCTGGACTCAGGGGCCCGTGTGCACCGCACACACTGCACCCGTTATAGAAACGCCAGTGCCTCTAAGACGCATACTCGGAATAGAAGTGTGTGGTGAGGCAGATGGTGCATTTGGGCTACCTATCGGAATGTGAAGATAGGTATATGTGGACACATCTGTAAGCATACTAATTACCTATGGCAGTACTGGCAGGATCCTGTAGACAGGACTAAAATACAGTTCAGCATGGGAGTAACTATAGTGGGTGCAAGGGGTGCCACTGATATGAAGCCCAGAGGCTTAGGGGGCCTGGACCCAGGTTATAAACCTGGATAACAATTTCCCAGATTTGCCCTCTAATCAACTACATCTGATCCATTGTCCGGCCTGAATTGTGTGACATTACATTTTCAGTGAGTGGAATGTGTATTTATAGGGGGTAATTCAATTCTTGTCGGAAACTGTCGTCTTGTCGGAAAGACGTCAGTTTCCAACAGGTTTAGGTCGGAAGGGGTTCAGACCTATTCAATGCCGGCTGTTTTTTCAGACAAGTGGGGAATTCCTGACTTGTCGGAAAACACGTGGATCGTCGGAATCCACGTGTTCTGTCGGAAGCGAACCAAACCCGACAGGTTTTAGCCCACTTCCGACAATGTCAATCCGACTTTAAAAAAAAGTCGGATTGGCATTGTCGGGAACGGGCCAAACCTGTCGGGTTTGGCCGCGGAGTTGAATCGGCAAAAATGGAAAGGATCCGACAGGAATTGAATATACCCCATAATGGTAAGGGGGCGCTGTAATGTGGCATGATATGAACTGGAGGGCACTGTAATGTGTCATAATTTGATCTTCTTATTGTAATGTGGAGGGCACTATAATGTTACATAACATGAACAGGTGCACTGCAATGTGGCACAATATGAAGTGGAGGCATATAGTGTGGTACAATATGAAGTGGAGGCATATAGTGAGGTACAATATGAAGTGGAGGCATATAGTGTGGTACAATATGAAGTGGAGGCTTATAGTGTGGCATAATATGAACTGAGGCACTGTAATGTGACATAATATGAACTGGGGACACTGTATGACATAATGTGAATTGGGGGTACTGTGTGGCATTATGTGCAATAGCATCCCTACAATGTGACATAATGTAAACTAGGGCACTACTCTGGATCAGAAAATCATCTAGGACACTATCATGGGCATAAAATGAATAAAGGTGTTTCTCTAGAAGCATCGGGACAGCGGCCCCTTCAATATGTTGCTACAGGGTTATACCCCTGAGTTTTAGTATCTAACAACATCAATAATGAATAATCTTTCTAGTAAATTAATAAACTGGATTTTTGTTTAACGTTTAAAAAAAAAAAAAGACTGCACCGTGTGTCATTACTGGGTGCACTTTGCCCCCTGACCTCTCCTGCACATCAGCCAACCTTCATGCAGCGACACTGTACTGTGCAACTCTGAGCAACTGTCTTTCTACAAAAATACAACAAATAACTACATGAACATAAAAACATACTCAGTAAATAAATATGTAATAAAAGAAGTGCACAGACTAACGTTATACAAAGCAGGGAGCTGACAGGCGCAGTATGTATACTTTATGGTAATGGTAATCACACTGTGCAAAATCGCTCAGATGTCTCCTGTGTAATGTATCGGGGGGTCATAAAAATATATGCCTGTCAAATCAAAGTCTGCGTGAGACGGAACGCAGAGCGCAGTACAGCAGATTTACAGTCCACTTATATTAGTGGGCTGTACGGACAGGAAGGCTCCAATGTGTCAGACTGGAGAGTATCTAAATCCCAGATATCAGGGTGTGGGCTCCGGATCAGCGGGAAGCCGTGCAGCTGCAGGAGGATATCTGAGAAGCTGGCCAATCAGCATTGACGTAACATTTATCATTTGCATACTATAAAATTATACAGAGCAGCTGATTGGTTGCCATGGGCAACTTCTCCACTGGCTCCCTTCTCCACTTTTATCACTGCTTAGTACATAACTATTTGATTCAATTCCCAGCTGTCCCTATTTTGCTGCGACAGTCCCAAATGAAGTTTTCAGATCAGAACTTTTTCTATTACAGGACAGGTGGGAGGTGTGCCCCCGTCGACAGGTGCCTCTTCCATGTACCGACGGCTGGTGCGCACAGCACTGAAGGGGTGTTTTAATGGGTGGGAAAAAGAGCTGGGGATGCACCAGTGTTTTGGAAGCACTGGACACAACCTCTGTAAGGTTCATGGTATGCAGTGCCGGGTATTTTTCAAGGGGTGTGGCCTAATCACAGAAGGTGTGGCCACATCCCCTTGGGGGAAAAAATATTTGCGGTGTTGCTCGCTAAAAATTGGGGGGTATGGGAGTGAACCCCTCATCCAGGGGCAAATCAAGGAGCAGCATGATCCGTCTCCCTGGTATCACTGCAGCCCAGCACCCGTCAGCGTTGTGCTGCACTGGGGAGAGAGCCTGCTGCTGCTAGGCAAGAAGGGGGCACGGACATGGGCCAGAGTAATTAGTACCCTCTGCCCTTCATCTTGGCAGCCCTATTGGCATGCCCCCATAGTAATGAGTACTAGCCAGCCACCAGTGTTAGCAATGAGCACTAACTAGCCACTAGCAATAGTAACAAGGACTTGCCTGGGCAGCCACCGGTAGTGGCCACTGACCAGACGCTAGGTCAGTGCTCATTACTAATGCTGCATTCAGATCGCAAATGCCGGATCCTACCCGGTAAGAGAAACGTGTACTTACCGGGTGGGATCCGGCATTTGCGCTCCGTTGCTGGCTTTCCGACCCGGCAATATACCGGGTCGGTTGCCATAGCAGTGGAGGGCGCAGCAGCAGCAGGGGCGGGGGTGGAGGCGGCGCCGGGAGATGAGCTCATCTCCTGCGCCGCCTCTGCCTATGCTGTGAATGGGAGTCGTGTCGCATCGGAACGGCTCCCATTCACACTGCGCCTGACCCGGTAATCAACCCGGTAATAACCCTTCTTTTTTACCGGGTTGAATTACCAGGTCAGGCGACCCGCTAATTCTGAAAAGGACCTTTCACATCGCACACTGACCCGTTTCGACACGGCAATATGCCGTGTCGATACCGTGTTTTTAGTGCGATGTGAAAGGGGTAAAACTGTATGCACTAACAAGCCACAAGTAATAGTAATGAGTGACACGTGACCAACCACCAGTAATTAGCCCACTGCTCCCTCTTTGTGACAACTGCTTTTACTCATCTCCCCCTACTTATCTTGCTCCTCTCCCGCTACTTGTCTCGCGTAAAAGTGCCGCCCCTGTGGCACATAGGGCCTAATTCAGACCTCATCGCTGCTACGCGTTTTTGAGTTCTGCAATCAGATAGCCGCCGCCCATAGAGAGTGTAAACCCGCCCCCTGCAAGTGTGCGAATGCATGCGTACGCCGTGCGTAAACTTCCCCAGACAGCGGACATCTGCAAATCACTCACCATTGAATGATTTTTCCATACTGTGCAGTCTGTGCGTAGCCCAGGACCTACTCCTACAGGGGGTCATTCCGACCCGTTCGCACGCAGCGGTTTATCGCTGCGGGGCGAACGGGTGCGGAATGCACATGCGCGGTGGCCGCAGTGCACGTGCGCGACATTGCCCGGCGTCAGGGGCCGCCGGGTTACATCGCAAAGAAAATTGATAGGAAGAAGGCGTGCCAGGGCGGATCCGGACCGTTTGGAGCCGTTTTCGGGGAGTGGTGAGTAAAACGCAGGCGTATCCAGGAGAACGGGGGGCGGATGTCTGATGTCAAAGCCGGCCCCATCATCGCAGGGATCGTCGCACAGGGTAAGTAGGTATAGGGCTGGTCTTCTTTTGCTTGAAATTATTTTAGCTTAGCAGGGCGGCACAAGCGAGCGTAGCCCTGATAAGCTAAAATACACTCCCCCATAGGCGTGGACTAGTTGATCGCAGCAGCAGCAAAAAGTTACTAGCTGTGATCAACTCGGAATGACCACCACAGTGCGATACAAACCATGCCGATCGGGGCCGGAGCTGTCGTCACACACCCACCCTGAAAACGCTTGGGAACGCCTGCGTTTCTCCTGACACTCCCAGAAAACGGCCAGTTTCCACCCCCAAACGCCGGCTTCCTGTCAATCACCTTGCGTACGCCTAGCGATCAAAATTTTTGCACCATTCTGTCGCTGTTTGGCGTCGCGCCTGCGCATTGCGGTGCATACGCATGCACAGTCATTCAATAATGCGATTTCGCACAACAGTGACCAGGTCTGAATTAGGCCTCTAGTGTCCAACGCCCCTTGGTGTAATGTGAGAGTATTAGCTTCCGTGCAGAATTAAGAGCTTTTTGTGGTTAAAATCTACGAAGGTTAGGTTTAAAAAACAAAGCCATGAAAGGTTGCAGAGCGTCGCTGACTGTCTGCTGACCCTGCGCCCGGCGGGGCAGCATGTGGAAGCACTACACGTACACTCTCACACTCACTCTATGGAGGATTGCTGAACGTACAAGTACAAACATTAAAAGCAGCTTGAATATGTGGTTTCGCTGCGCTGGAATGCGGGAGAGAAGCGAATAACTATGTTTTTCAGATTATCTTTTTCACCACACGGGGAAAATAAAAAGAGAAATGTCCAGACTCTGATCCTTTAGAAATAAAAGCCAGCAGATGTCCTCATGAAAAAACCTGGTTTATATTACTTCTAAATGTGCCTAAAAATAGCTGCGTTCCCCTAATATTATCCCGTATCACAACCACCCTCTCCACTAAGGAGCCGGAGTTCTCCTGAAACAATGCGCAGTTTGTATTGACAAATATTTTCTGCTGACTTCATCGACAAAAACTATTCCTTCTAATGTGTTTTCCAGGGAGAGGTAGAACCTCATTAGTGGTAAGTTATAGGGTGCCTTCTTACAAGACAACCCATATGCCGGGAAAGAGACCTTTAAGTTAAGCAAACAAATTTTCTTTGCTTATTGACAGTCATAAATCCAGGGGGCTGTTTCATGTATCCGACCCCCCTGGGTATTTTACTCAAGATCAATTTTCCGAAATCTGCGGCGGAGCTAAATAGGTTCCCAAACTGGGGCTTGGTGTGACGAAACACACCCGCTGCCATAAGCCAAGTCCTAAATGAAAAATGTAAGCGGTCTAGAACACATCACGGACACCAAAGATATTGGGAATAGACCGCACAACTATTGCCATGGATAATTGTTGTGACGGTTTTATATCCTCCTGTAACATAATGTATAAATGAATGACAAAAGTAGGCGTATGAGACAAAGGAAGGCATTATTTTCCTATGTATCTGTTTTCATAAATGTCCACAAGGAACCTAGGTGGACATTGTACCTTGCATCAGATGGCATTTGGAGAGAGTTAGTGAGTGGACAAGGCATGGGGTTTTAACTTAAAGCTGGATGGCCACAGTATGCGCAGGATTCAAGAATTGTGGTAGTTCCATCGGAAGTAGAATAAAACTGGTCAGGACCTCACATCAGGAGGCTCTGTAAGGGAAGTTTTCCTGAAGTTGGGAATCTGAAGGACTAATGTCTCACTGGTAAAAATATTTTTGGTCAATGACCTATATATATATAACTCACCTTCTCCATGTCTCCTTTCCAAGGAAACTCTGCAGGGGAAACTTTCTCCATGCAGGGCTTTACAAAGAAGCTCTGCTTGGAAAACCTTCACCATGCCTCCTTGCAGAGCTTTACAAAGAAGCTCTGCAGGGGAAACTTTATATGTGTCTCCGTGCAGGGCTTTACAAAGAAGCTCTGCTTGGAACACCTTCTTTGTGCCTCCTTGCAGGGCTTTACAAAGAACTTCAGCTGGGTAAACCTCCATGCCTCCTTGCAGGACTGTAAAGGGAAGCTCTGCTTGGAAAACTTTCTCCATGTCTCCTTGCAGGGCTTTAGAAAGTTCTGTTGGGGAAACTGTTTCCATTGCTACCTTAAGGGCATTAGAAAGAAGCTCTGCCGGGGAAACATTCTCCGTGCCTTCTTGCAGGCATTTACAAAGAACTTCTGCTGAGGAAAACGCCATGCCGCCTGTCAGGGCTATACACGGAACCTCTGCTTGGAAAACCTTCTCCATGTTTCCTAGCAGGGCTTTAGAAAGAAGTTCTGCTGGGGGAAACTGTTTCCATTGCTCCCTTCAGGACTTTAGAAAGATGTCCTGCAGGGGAAACAATCTCCATGCCTTCTTGCAGGGCTTTACAAAGAGTCGCTGCAGGGTATGCCTTCTCTATGTCTCCTTGCAGGGCATTACAAAGAGCTTGGGCTGAGGAAACATCGATGCCTCCTTGCAAGGCTTAAGAAATAAGTTCTGTTGGGAAAACATTTTTACATCATGGTTTCTGAAGCATCAAGTTGGTATTATTAATACTGCACCAAGGGAACTTCCCGCATAACTGACCCCTCCCCTCAGAAAAGATGGCAGAAAGGGGCGTTCAGTTTACACGTAGTTAGCTTTGTAAGTGTTTTGCCGAAAATGTTCTCTTTACCAAATAGAGGAAAAAGTTTCCCAAACTGGGGGTTCCAGGGAAGACTTGCAGAGCGGCAGGATAAATGGACGAATCCAGGATGGTGGGAATTAATGAAAACAGTTAACAAAATAGATGACAGGTCCTGTTTAACTCTTCAAAAAAATAGTTTATTGCAATGTTCACTTACTTTATGTGTTTATGCAAGTAAAAGAGCTTTTTGATAAATGATTGTAATTCATCGCCAATAAAAGAAGTCCATTTCGCAACACTCCACAAACTTTCCTGTATATATTATGCAAACCCCATTGATTCAAGTCATGATTCATGAGATTCCAAGAACCTATTGCTTTCAGCAGTTGTTAAAATGTTTCATTATCATAATGTGTGGACACAAATCTTGTGCCGTGATTGTGTCAGACAGAACATTAAATGTTTCAGACAGCATAAAAATTGTGTCTATACGAGTCACAGACAAAACCAGGCTGCAAATAACAAAATCTGCATTGTCAGTCAGATCCAATATTATTCATAGTTTTTACATCCGCAGATGATTAACTATACTTTGTGTGAGCCCTGAATAGTAATTATCCCTAATAACCAGACTGGTGGTACAGCTGCACCCCAGGAAGCCTCCATCATATCTTACATTGGGGGTAATTCAGAGTTGATCGTAGCTGTGCTAAATTTAGCACAGCTATGATCACATACACAGACATGCGGGGGGGACGCCCAGCACAGGGCTAGTCCGCCCCGCATGTCTGGCCCGACCCCCCCCCCCCCCACTCTTCCCGCAGAAGTACATAAGCATTGCACAGCGGCGATACTTTTGTACTTCAGGAGTAGCTCACAGCCAGCGCAGCTCCTGCGTGCTGGCAGGAGCTACTTGTCGCTGCCCGGGTCACAGCGGCTGCGTGTGATGTCACACAACCGCTGCAGCCCGCCCCTGCCATGGTCCGGCCACACGTGCATTGGCCGGACCGTGCCCCCCCTAAACGGCGGCATAACGCCACCGTCCCGCCCCCTCCCGCCCAGCGATCGCCTATGCCTGTCAAACAGGCAGAGGCCATCGCTGGGCTACGACAGCCTTCGGCTGTCTGCCATGGGCCGGTGCAAGCGCACTTCAGACCTGATCGGCTGCTGTGCGAAATCGCACAGCACCGATCAGGTCTGAATTAGGCCCATTGTACAACAGCAAATTATAGGAAACATTAAAAAAAAGTCACTTTTTTGTTGTTGTTCAGCATATTATAAACACAGCTTACAATTCTATGGGCCAGATTTAATGCCAACCGAGTACGGCCAACGTACAGGATTCCGGTCCACTGACAGTCCAATGCCGTTTGGGGGCAGGGACAGCCTCCATCTCTCAAATGGAAGCATGTCACCGCTGTTGCGGGGAAGGGATGGCTCAGGATCTCTGTCCGAGGACAGAGATTTCCTGGTCTCTTGTTCGTACATGTGGCGGCCAGCTTGCGCGTCGCAGCTGGCCGATGGTGTCGCAGATTATCTGATGTTGATAGGATACAGCTTGGATCAGCAATTCATGCAGGAATGCCGCGAAAGCAGCCATCTTTACTATCAGCGCACATGTGCACCACAGTCCTGCCCTTGGGGGGGTCATTCCGAGTTGATCGTAGCTGTGCTAAATTTAGCACAGCTACGATCGTAAACTCAGACATGTGGGGGGACGCCCAGCACAGGGCTAGTCCACCCCGCATGTCAGTGCCGCTTCCCCCCCCACCCCCCGCACAAATACAAAAGCATCGCACAGAGGCGATGCCTTTGTATCTGTGGAGTAACTCCCGGCCAGCGCAGCTCCTGCGTCTGGCCGGGAGTTGTGTGTTGCTGCCGCTGGCCGCAGCGCCTGCGTGAGATGTCACGCAGCCGCCGCGCCACAACTCCCCAGCGGTCCGGCCACGACTGCGTTGTCCGGACCGCGCCTACTAAATGGCAGCTTAATGCCGCCATTCAGCCCCCTCCCGCCCAGCGACCGCCTCTGTCTCAGAGACGATCGCTGGGCACCGACGACTGGCATGCGCAGTTCTGACCCGATCGCTGCGACAAACTGCAGCGAGCGATCGGGTCAGAATGACCCCCTTGGTGCGGGAGTTTCATCCCAAATCAGACGCAGAGCAATTCCACTTACACAACCACGACATGCACAGAACACTCAGCCGACGCGAGAAGGCTCCATGGACTGTGATGCGCACGCCTCTGATTTGCCCAATGGACGCTCACAGCTGCGTAAGCTCGGCACGGAAGCACGCACCGTGCAAAAAAATTTAAGATAGTCCATTAAAAGGACTTGCGAGCAACTTTGAAACAGCCACCTCCCAGTCACCGCCCAGGAAAGCCCAACACTTTTCCGCCCCATTCCTGACACCGTCTGGGCCGTTCGCAGCGGCACACTCAGGGTAACGCATGCGCCATAGGAGTCTTTAGAAAATTTTGCGCATGTGCAGTTGCAAAAAATTGCTCATGTACGTGAGCATGCAGATTGGGTGCGGGTCTGAATCACGCCCTTAAGTGGGTGTCATGACTTGCCTAACAGAAGGGAAACAGAGGAAACATACCGGTCTTGAGTCCCGTGTGATCCCAATTTTTCATTCTTCAAGCAATAATCCGGCGAGCTCTGAAGATATATAAGTTCTGTCTCTTGCACTGGCCGGATGTCCAGGTCTTTTGGCACCAGCTGTTTCCGCGTACCCATGGGCCGGTGAACCACCTTTGTCGCTGATAGATACCGGGTTTTAAGGTCCGAGGCGATTTCTCGAAGGTCCTGAAGACCTTTCCAGCACGTCTTAATGGAGCAGGATCCCGATACTCCGTGACACTTACATTTCACCTCCAGCGAGGCTTTCAGCACCTTCATTAAAGACAGAAGTGTTATTAGTGTCAAGAAATAGTCATAAGACGTTCAGGGAGAAAGTAAGTGCAAGATGTATCAAGCCTTGGAGAGAGATAAATTAGTATTCAGACTAACCCGCACACAGATATACAAGTGTCGTGTATAAAATAAGTGTAGTCTCGTGAAGCAGTTTTGTTGCATTGCATTGCGAATAAGACGCACATTTGAAGCAAAAAATACATTACACTGCTAGACACGGCTCACTCGCACCAGTCATCCTGCACTGCATGGCATATAGGGGGTCATTCCGAGTTGATCACTCGCTAGCAGTTTTTAACAGCTGTGCAAACGCTATGCAGTGTATTTTAGCTTAGCGGAAGTGCGAACGAAAGAATCGCACAGCGGCGGCAACGTTTTTTTGTGCAGTTTTAGAGTAGCTCAATACCTACTCAGCGCTTGCGATCACTTCAGACTGTTCCATTTTGACGTCTCGAACACGCCCTGCGTTCGCCCAGCCACACCTGCGTTTTTCCTGGCACGCCTGCGTTTTTCCGAATACTCCCTGAAAACGATCAGTTGACACCCAGAAACGCCCACTTCATGTCAATCACTCTGCGGCCAGCAGTGCGACTGAAAAGCTTTGCTAGACCTTGTGTGAAACTACATTGTTCGTTGCAATAGCAAGACGCGCGTGTGCATTGCGCCGCATACGCATGCGCAGAAGTGCAGGTTTTTTTGCCTCATCGCTGCACAGCGAACGAATGCAGCTAGCGATCAACTCGGAATGACCATCATAGGGGGTAATTCAGACCTGATCGCAGCAGCAAATTTGTTAGCAGTTGGGCAAAACCAGGGCCCTCATTCCGAGTTGTTCGCTCGCTAGCTGCTTTTAGCAGCATTGCACACACTAGGCCGTCGCCCTCTGGGAGTGTATATTCGCTTAGCAGAATTGCGAACGAAAGATTAGCAGAATTGCGAATAGAAAATTCTTAGCAGTTTCTGAGTAGCTCGAGACTTACTCCTACACTGCGATCAGCTCAGCCCGTTTCGTTCCTGGTTTGACGTCACAAACACGCCCTGCGTTCGGCCAGCCACTCCGCCGTTTCTCCAGACACTCCTGCATTTTATCCTGGCACGCCTCCTGCGTTTTATCCTGGTTTTTCCGCACACTCCCAGAAAACGGCCAGTTTCCGCTCAGAAACACCCACTTCCTGTCAATCACACTCCGATCACTTCAACGATGAAAATTCTTCGTTCGGACGTGAGTAAATCTACTAAGTTTTGTGCTAAAATACTTAGCGCATGCGCACTGCGTACCATGCGCATGCGCATTTTTGCCTTAATCGCTCCGTTGCCAAAATCGGCAACGAGCGAACAACTCGGAATGACCCCCCATGTGCACTGCAAGTGGGGCAGATATAACGTGCAAAGAGAGTTATGCTGCTTTCACATCGCAAAACCTGCTTTTGAAACGGTTCTTTAAACGGTTTAAATGTTTATTTCCTGCTTCTGCCTGGTGAGATCACACATGGAGACAGCCTATCACCTTCTGGGGCTTGCAAATACCGTTTCAGACCCTTTCACACTGCACAATTAAGCGGGTCTGAAACGGGTAGGACCCTGCTTTTTTACCGTTTCAAAATACCGGTATTTTGTAAACAGTAAATTGAAGGTGACCCTTTCATATCACAGCTCGAACCGTTTAGGAAGCCAGTAAAAACGGCAAATTACCGGGTACAAGCTGCGGTGTGAAAGGGGTATTAGATTTGGGTGGATTATTTTGTTTCTGTGCAGGGTAAATACTGGCTGCTTTATTTTTACACTGCAATTTAGATTTCAGTTTGAACACACCCCACCCAAATCTAACGCTCTCTGCACATGTTACATCTGCCCCCCCTGCAGTGCACATGGTTTTGCCCATTAGCTAACAAATTTGCTGCTACGATCAACTCTGAATTACCCCTATTGAGGCTAGGGGTAAATTTACTAAAAATAGTGTTTGCCCGAGTTTGCATTCTCGGGTGTATCTAGCCTCGGAGATTTACTAAAGCTAAACACGGGAGAGAAAATTACAATCTGAACTGCAAGAGCGTTGGGTATTTTATACCCGTAGTCGGGATCCCGGAGGTCAGCATACCGTCCCCGGGATCCCGGACGCCAGAATGCTTGCAGGGGCGAGCGCTACGGATCGCTTGTCGCACTGTGCTCGCCATCCGGGTTCTATTCCCACTCTATGGGTGTCGTGGACTCCCACGAGTGGGAATAGTCCCTGTGTGTCGGCATTCTGACCATCGGCATTGCAAGTGGTCGGGGTTCGGACGTCGGCATCCCGACCGCCGGTAATGTGACCGCATCCCCTTGAAGACACATCCGAATCTGCAAATAGAAATCAATACACCATCGCACCAACTCGCAAGTACATCTTCAATAGAAAGAATAAAGCACGGAAATTTACTACAGAGCAAACTCGCGACAAAATACACTTTCCAAATAGACGTGCCCCTGTGCAGTGTGTTTCCGTGTTGTACATCTGTGTGTAAGAGCAAAGAAAGAGAATAAAATCAGAGAACAATGTGTGGGGTCCCCCTCCCCAGTATAACCAGCCCCGGGCTCTTTGATCCGGCATTGATTAAAAAAATACAGGATATAAAATGTGTAGTGATCCCCCATATTTAATGAACCAGCACCAGGCTCCACTAGCAGGGGGCAATGCTGCAGCCAGGGGACACCCTTGACTGGGTCCCACAGCCAAAGTATTAACCCCCCTCCCCAACTAGTCAGCCCAGCCCAGGGATTCCTGGGGAAATGGGGTCCCCACCCCCAATAAAGAGGATCCCCACTCTACCGTGTACCCCAGGCCTGGGCTTTAGTCCGGGGCTATCCCCTGCACCCCTGGGCCGTGGGTGCGGAGTTGAGAACTTTTGAGTAAAAGTCAGACTGAGATAATATTCTCCTACAGGTCTGCTCACAGGCACATCTTTACAATTCGGGCACCAACACGACTGAACACGATTGCATACACCATCGGAGAACACGATTCTTAGTAAATTTGAGTGTTTGATCGTGAAAAACTCTCACGCATGCCAGCGATGCTGATTGTGTTAAAACTCAGACTAAACCTGATGCTTAATAAATTTACCCCCTAGATTAGGGGTGGGCAAAATACGTCCCGCGGGCCTGATGTGGCCCGCAAACCGATCCTGCCCGGCCCACTGTCTCCCACCAGCGAGCAATGACAAGTGGCCCGACCGGCTGAGCTGCTTGTCATTGCTCTGCACTGCAGTACCTCCTAGCTGCCGACGGCGCCTCTCTCCCCTACTGCTCCTGCGTTGTAGCAGCCTCCCGCCTCCAGAGTCCCCAGTGACAACGGCTGTGTTCAGCCGAAAAGGGGGCGGGGCTACGTGTCAATAAGGGGGCAGGGCTACACAGAACCTCAGGGGGCGGGGCTACACGGGACAAGAGCCAGACTGCTACAGATCCATCCTTCCTGCCACTGCCAGCCAGATCAGTAAGTTAATGGGAAAAGTGAGTGAGAGAAAGAAAGGGGTGTGTGTGTGTGTGTGTGTGTGTGTGTGTGTGTGTGTGTGTGTGTGTGTGTGTGATAGTGTGCGTATATTTGTGTGTGCGGGCAGTTGTGTCAGACTTTTTTTAGGTTTGGGGGAGAGATCCTTAGCTCTCGCTGTACCAACCCCTCCCGTGTTCTGTCACCATGTCACCCCCGTGTTCTGTCACCATGTCACCCCCGTGTTCTGTCACGTGTCACTTCCCCCATGTTCTGTCACTGTGTCACCCCCCCTCCCCGTGTTCTGTCACTGTGTCACCCCCCCCACCCCCCATGTTCTGTCACTGTGTCACCCCCCCTCCCCGTGTTCTGTCACTGTGTCACCCCCCCACCCCCCGTGTTCTGTCACTGTGTCACCCCCCCCCCCCCCCCCCTCCCCATGTTCTGTCACTGTGTCACACCTTTCCCCAGGGGCCCTAAGACACTGGATAATTTGCTTGCTGCACAATAATTATTCTAAATAAAATGTTAATATGTAAAAGGGGGCTCTACCTGCTGTAATGTGTAAGCGGGGGCTCTACCTTCCATACTGTGTAAAAGAGAGCTCTACCTGCCGTAATATGTGTAAAAGGGGCTCTACCTGGTGTAATGTGTGTAAGTGGCGCTGTGTGGCGCAATTTGAATAATGGAGACTATTGTGCAGCCTAATAGAATCTGTATTATTTTTTGCCCACACCCCTTCCACATTAAGCCACGTCCCTATATTTTTGGCAAGTGGGGGGAGCTGCTATTTTGTATGTGGCCCTCGGATACTGACAAGAAATGTCAAGTGGCCCCTCAGCTGAAATAATTGCCCACCCCTGCCCTAGATGTAGGAAGACACAGACCACTAAGTTCATCTAGAAATGTAGATAAACAGAAAGATAAGCCTCTCTGTGCAGGGATTTCGGTGTCACTGAGCATGTGTAGATATTAATGGTACTAGAGGGATACGCGGATGTTGCCTCACTTTGAGGGAGATTCACTAAACCTAAAGAAGACAAGGTGTTGTCCATAGTAACCAATCAGTAGCTATAATTAATCTAGCACAATCTAAAAAAAATGGTCTCTAAAATGTGATTGATTGCCATGGGCAACGCCTTCAATTGTCCTCTTTATAAGATTTGATACTTCTCCTCCCTCCAAAATGTCCCTGGTAGACTACTCACCTGCCTGCCCACCTCGCTGTTGTGGAGGTGCATCAGCTTATTGGCCTGAGATCCAGTCTTCTTCATCTTCATTGGAGCATCTGAGAACTTGGAGCCCATGAGAACACCATAATTGAGGTTGTCGGCACATCCTCCCCATCGATAGCCTGGACCCAGCGTCTCCCCAGGTATAGGCCCACACGAGCAGCCCGGGAGGTCCCCAGTCGTACAGGCCCTTGCAATAGTATGGCTGATAGTAGCTGCTGACAGAGCGTACACATAGGCCGACTCTCTGGTCCCTGTAAAACACAAAGATGATCTATGAATAAATCAGTTCCTATAATCAAGACTGTGACATTGGCGTTCCCAGGGGAGACGCCAAGGGCGTAACTACCGCAGGTGCAGGGAGTGCAGCTGCTACGGGGCCCACAAATATCTGGATGTGGCCATGGGCAACGCCATGCTGTGATAACAAGGGGTACTCAGAATTTGGAGCTGTACACACAATTTAATTAACGAAAATAGGATTTCTCAAATCCCATTATGGGGGGTGTCATTCTCATACTGCTGAGTGCTAAACCTCTCCCCTTCCGCACCAAATACACCACTTCAGCTCCACACTAATAACTTATTCACATACCTCCCAAATGTACCAGAATCTAGTCAACGGAACAGCTCCCTCATATCAGGACTGTAATACCTACATCCAGACAGTTGCTACTGGAGAGATATGCCTACTGTACCCGCATAGCCCTTACTGTCATTTTTGTTCTCAGTATAGATTGTGAATAAGCAACTATAACGTTAGGGTAAGGTGTGGCTAGAAGGACCCAAGTAGCCAAAATAGCCAAACAGAACAGCATAATGGTCACAGAGGTAAACCAATCTATAGAGCAACCAAAGCATTACAATGTTCACGCTATTATACAACTAACAATCTGAGAATTATAACAAACACATAACTAGACCAACCTTTAACCAATCAGAGCACTGGAACACTTACAGAGCTAGACCAACCTGTAGCCAATCAGAGCATTAGAACACTAGCAGAGCTAGACCAACCTGTAGCCAATCAGAGCATTAGAACACTAGCAGAGCTAGACCAACCTGTAGCCAATCAGAGCATTCTGAAGGGCCCCATACACTAGAACGATGATGCCCGATTTCATCCAATATTGGGCATTTGGGCCGATATATCGGGTGAAATCGGGCATATTGGATGTGTTTCCGTTCCGATGCGCGTTCCCGTGAGGGTCGGATCGGCTCCCCTAGATCGTTAGTGCTGCACTCGTGATATGTCGGTTTCCGCAGGCATGGCTGGGATTGCATACGATATATCGCATGCAAAATGTACCAAATCGTATGGAACCACTCCCGGGAAGCTCCCGGGAGAGTTCAAGGGAAATTGCCTCCGACTTCAGCAGCAGACATATCGTTGTAGGTCCTTAACACTCACAGAGCTAGACCAACCTGTGGCCAATTAGAGCATTGCAATACTCACAGAGCTAGACCAACCTGTGGCCAATCAGAGCATTGCAATACTCACAGAGCTAGATCAACCTGTAGCCAATCATAGCATTGCAATACTCACAGAGTTAGACCAACCTGTAGCCAATCAGAACATTGCAATACTCACAGATGAAGACCAACCTGTAGCCAATCAGAGCATAAGAACATGTTGGGGAATATTTATAATTAAACTCTTTCAAGAAAATAATTAGAGAATCTCAGTTTTTGCAGTTTTCATATAAATGAAGTATCCTCAGAATGTATTAACTGCATTTTAGAGGAGAGTTCGCCAATGGGAAATGCGGTGCCATCAAACTGATCAAGTGCCAACTATTTTCTTTTTATCGGAAGTTACCCTCTATAGCTGACGATCTTCCGATGGCATTCCCAGTCACTTTTTTCAGATAATGCAGCTTATCAGATCCCTTCCCCTTCTCCTCTGATCTGCTCCACCCCCCAGCCGCCAGGTACAGGCAGTGTCTTCCCATCCGCTGGACCCTTTGTAGCAGGTAACAGACAAGTGCACCAGGTCATGGCAAAATCATTTTATTGATCTTCAAACAAATGCACAATTTTTTTTATAAATAGGCAAATGATATAGATATTAAAACACTTGCAAAGTTCTACCCAGTGTGTATCACGTGACCGGCGATCGGGAGACCTCCGGTCACCATACCGACGACAGAATCCCGGCACTGAGATGCCCAGCGGGGGAGGGGAGGGGGCGAGCGCTAGTTCCTGTTATTCAGCATGCCAACTGTAGGGATTGTGGGTGGGCGGAATGTAGGTGCCGGTATTGTGGTCACATAACTACATCCCATTCTACCAGTGCTCTTAGCTTTCTTTCTAAGCTCCCCAAAATATTTATTTATTTTGATTCCCCATTTTTCATTATTTACCCCACATTTTACACCCTGTAAACCAGGGGTGGGCAATAATCGTCCCTTTAGCTGCTGTTGAACTACACATCCCAGCGTGCCCTTCCACAGTTATAGCATGCCCTGACAGCAAAATTGCAAGTGAGTATTGGCTGCCCCTGCTGTTAGCACTTCATGGTGCTTTATTACAAATGGTAAATATTCCCCGTTACAGCGCCCTTCCGCAATCTCTGTCCCGGCACGCCAAGACTGATCGATTCTAGAGGGTATGGATCGACAGTCATTAGGTCGACCACTATTGGTCGACATGCAGTAGGTTGACTGGGTTTCTAGGTTGACATGGTCTATAGGTCGACATATGCTAGGTCGACATGAAAAAAGGTCGTCGTGAGTTTTTTAAATTCTTTTGGTGTCATTTTCTTCGTACAGTGACCGGGAACCCCATTAAGTGCACCGTGTCCCCTCACATGGCTCGCCATGCTTCGGGCAAGGTTACCGTTCCTAATTGTAGTCCATCCCCCCCAAAAAAAGGGGGCAGACTAGATGGGCCAAGTGGTTCTTATCTGCCGTCAAATTCTAAGTTTCTATGTCTACGTGGATCGTAAAGTATTAAAAAGTAGAAAAAATGAAAAAAATTGTGAAAAACTGATGTTGACCTTTTTTCATGTTGACCTAGCTCATGTCGACCTATAGACAATGCCGACCTTGCAGCCCTGTCGACCAATAGTGGTCGACCTAATGACTGTAGACCTAACGACCGTATCCGGTTCTAGCGACATTTACAGATATCTCAACTGTCTCTGAATTGTTCAAATCGAAATGTCACATAAAAGGCAATTTTTGATAAATATGTCTGTTAGTGGGAGATATATCAAACTTTCTAGGTACAGTAAAGTGGGGGTGTTCGTTGCCCATAGCAACCAATTAGATTCTGTCTATAATTTATCTAGTACATTTAAGAAAATGACAGCTATCGCAGATGCCTTGAAAAGTGTCTAGACCGCTCTACAGTCAGATGGAATGAATATCATGTTTAGACAGGGCTCCATGATAGAGATGAGGCTACATGGTGGCACTGTGGAGTTATTGGGTGGCATCATTATTAGAATTGCAACATTATGGGCCCGTAATTCCCCTTTCACTAGGCAGTGTGCAGGAAGGGGGTGACCTACACTCCCTAAAAGTCATATGTCCCCTGAAGGTTCCTGGAGGGTAGCCAAGTATGGGTTACACTGCACGGTGTGGATATTTGCTGACATAACGCAGTTCATGTTTAATGAATAAAAAAAAGAAGAAGAAAAGAGATACAGCGATATCTCACTATAGATAACAGTGGTGGGCCCAGGTGCAAAAATATCATTTGGGCCCCTCTCCTCCACCCCAACTCAACTTTACAATATGTTATACGACAAAGGGTGACAGGGAAAGGCAGAGGGAGAAAGCGTAAGGGAGGGTGTAGGCAGAAGGTGACGGGAGGAGGAGGATGACAGGGAGAAGCAGTGAGTGACAGAGGGAGTCAATGGGTGACGGGAGGAGGAGGGTGACAGGAAGAGGCAGTGAGTGACCGAGGGAGTCAATGGGTGACGGGTAAGCAGTGAGTGACATGGGGAGTCAGTGGATGACAGGAAGAGGCAGTGAGTGACAGAGGGAGTCAATGGGTGACGGGTAAGCAGTGAGTGACATGGGGAGTCAGTGGATGACAGGAAGAGGCAGTGAGTGACAGAGGGAGTCAATGGGTGACGGGTAAGCAGTGAGTGACATGGGGAGTCAGTGGATGACAGGGAGAGGCAGTGGGTGATAGGGGTACAAGTACAATTTCCAGCGCTGTTCGGTACATGGGGCATGTACTTTGGTGGGGGCAGGAGAAAAGTAATTTCTGGTCTGGGAAGCAGTGGGCCCCTTAGTCCTCGGGGGCCCCGGTGCAATGCACCTGTTGCACCAATGGTAGTTCCGCCTTTGGTTCTACGAGTTACGTAGTTTCTTTTACAATGTATCACTTCTCATATTATAAGGACAATAGAATGTTTTCACAGTCTTATTACAATTAAGCCGTTATGTTAATCAAAAACCTTCAAGTTACGTTACTTTAATGATCAGTTTCGTCGTCTTCCTTGAGAAGTTCTGGAACATGAGCTGCTGACTGTGGGGGTAATTCCAAGTTGATCGCAGCAGGAACTTTGTTAGCAGTTGGACAAAACCATGGGGGTCATTCCGAGTTGTTCGCTCGTTGCCAATTTTCGCAACGGGGTGATTAAGGCGAAAATGCGCATGCGCCAAGTATTTTAGCACAAAACTTAGTAGATTTACTCACGTCCGAACGAAGAATTTCCATCGTTGAAGTGATTGGAGTGTGATTGACAGGAAGTGGGTGTTTCTGGGCGGAAAAACGCAGGCGTGCCAGGATAAAACGCGGGAGGGTCTGGAGAAACGGGGGAGTGGCTGGCCGAACGCTGGGTGTGTTTGTGACGTCAAACCAGGAACGAAACGGGCTGAGCTGATCGCAGTGTAGGAGTAAGTCTCGAGCTACTCAGAAACTGCTAAGAAATTTCTATTCGCAATTCTGCTAAGCGAAGATACACTCCCAGAGGGCGGCGGCCTAGCGTGTGCAATGCTGCTAAAATCTGCTAGCGAGCGAACAACTCGGAATGACCCCCAATGTGCGCTGCAGGGGAGGCAGATTTAACATGTGCAGAGAGAGTTAGATTTGGGTGTGGTGTATTCAATCTGCAATCTAAATTGCAGTTTAAAAATAAAGCAGCCAGTATTTACCCTGCACAGAAACAAAATAACCCACCCAAATCTAACTCTCTCTGCACATGTTATATCTGCCTCCCCTGCAGTGCACATGGGCCCTCATTCCGAGTTGTTCGCTCGCAAGGCGATTTTAGCAGAGTTGCTCACGCTAAGCCGCCGCCTACTGGGAGTGTATCTTAGCATCTTAAAATTGCGAACGATGTATTCGCAATATTGCGATTACACACCTCGTAGCAGTTTCTGAGTAGCTTCAGACTTACTCGGCATCTGCGATCAGTTCAGTGCTTGTCGTTCCTGGTTTGACGTCACAAACACACCCAGCGTTCGCCCAGACACTCCTCCGTTTCTCCGGCCACTCCTGCGTTTTTTCCGGAAACGGTAGCGTTTTTTCCCACACGCCCATAAAACGGCCTGTTTCCGCCCAGAAACACCCATTTCCTGTCAATCACACTACGATCGCCTGAGCGAAGAAAAAGCCGTGAGTAAAAATCCTAACTTCATAGCAAATTTACTTGGCGCAGTCGCAGTGCGGACATTGCGCATGCGCACTAAGCGGAAAATCGCTGCGATGCGATGAAATTTACCGAGCGAACAACTCGGAATGAGGGCCATGGTTTTGCCCAACTGCTAACAAAATTCCTGCTGCGATCAACTCAGAATTACCCCCAGTGTCGTATTCTGGGGAAAGGTGTCGTATTCTTGGGATCTTTAGTTTCTGCAAACTACCAAATGCAAAAGAATAACCCAATTTCTCTGACGTCCTAGTGGATGCTGGGTACTCCGTAAGGACCATGGGGTATAGACGGGCTCCACAGGAGACTGGGCACTCTTAAAAGAAAGATTAGGTACTATATCTGGTGTGCACTGGCTCCTCCCTCTATGCCCCTCCTCCAGACCTCAGTTAGTATCTGTGCCCGGCCAGAGCTGGATGCACACTAGGGGTTCTCCTGAGCTTCCTAGAAAAGAAAGTATTTGTTAGGTTTTTTATTTTCAGTGAGATCTGCTGGCAACAGACTCACTGCTACGTGGGACTGAGGGGAGAGAAGCGAACCTACCTGCTTGCAGCTAGCTTGGGCTTCTAAGGCTACTGGACACCATTAGCTCCAGAGGGATCGAACACAGGCCCAGTCCTCGGTCGTCCGGAGCCGCGCCGCCGTCCCCCTTGCAGAGGCAGAAGAACGAAGAGAAGTTGAAAATCGGCAGGCTGAAGACTCCGGTCTTCATTAAGGTAGCGCACAGCACTGCAGCTGTGCGCCATTGCTCCCTTAGCACACCACACACTCCGGTCACTGATGGGTGCAGGGCGCTGGGGGGGGGGGCGCCCTGGGCAGCAATTAGATTACCTTACTTGGCGAAAAGCACATAATACAGTCTGATAAACTGTATATGTGCACTAACCCCCGCCATTAAAGTACATAAAAGGACAGAAGCCCGCCGCTGAGGGGGCCGGGCCTTCTTCCTCAGCACACCGGCGCCATTTTCTCTTCACAGCTCAGCTGGAAGGAAGCTCCCCAGGCTCTCCCCTGCAGTATCCTGGTACACAAAGGGTAAAAAAAAGAGAGGGGGGGCACATAAATTTAGGCGCAAAACTGTGTATATAAGCTGCTATAGGGGAAAAATCACTCAGTATAGTGTACATCCCTGTATTATATAGCGCTGTGGTGTGTGCTGGCATACTCTCTCTCTGTCTCTCCAAAGGGCCTGGTGGGGGAACTGTCTTCAAATAGAGCATCCCCTGTGTGTGTGGTGTGTCGGTACGCGTGTGTCGACATGTCTGAGGTAAAAGGCTCCTCTAAGGAGGTGATAGAGCGGATACGTGTGTGGGAGGGTGTCTCCGTCAACAACGCCGACACCTGTTTGGATATGTGTAAGTGCTGAGGTAAAATTATTGCACAAAAGGTTAGGGAACAGAAAGGAAATCTACCCTGGTCTGTCCCTATGTCACAGAGTCCTTCAGAGTCTCTCTATGCTCACTATCCAAAATAACAAAGTATCGACACGGAGTTTAACTCCACTGTCGACTACGATAATGCAAAGTTACAGCCAAGAGGGCTAAAAGATATTCAATATATGATTATTGGAATAAAAGATGATTTGCATATCACTGATGACTCATCTGTCCCTGACACGAGAGTACACATGTTAAGGGGAAGAATGCTGAGGCAAATTTCCCTCCTCTCATGAGGAAAAAGAGCGGGAATCTCCAGACAAGAGACGGCAGCTTCCCACAAGAGAATTCTCAGGCTGTATCCTTTCCCCACTAGGGCCAGGATGTGTTGAGAATCTTCCCCTTGGGTGTCCTGTTTGCACTAGCTATTCTCAGGGATCCTGCAGATAGTGTGCACATTCTAGTATACTACCCAGACCGGCGATTGTGTCGGCATGGGTTTATAGCGCTGTGGCAGCATGGACAGGTACCTTATCAGCAGAGATTGAGACCCTAGTATGCATATAAATATTTTAAGATGCTGTCTTAAGTGATAGATATATAATTATAAAGCATGCCCAAAGGGACATGAGTATACTGGGTCCTAGAGACAAAAGCTATGTTGATTTCTGCTTGACGTGTCCTGTAGAATATACATTGGACAGATGATGCCGACTTAAGAGGCATATGGAAGGCTGAGGATTGTGTGGATAAAGGTTCTCGGGCCTGGTCTCCACAGCTATAGCTGGTAATTCTGATATTTTGCCTTATATTCCTGCACAGCCTAGGAAAGCACGACATTATTAAATGCAGCTTTTCGAATAAAGAAACAAGAAAGTCTGAGGTGCGTCCTTTCTTGTCAGAGCCGGGGGCAGAGGAAAGAAGCTGTACAACACAGCTAGTCCCCAGGAACAGAAGTCCTCCCCGGCCTCTACAAAAATCCACCGCATGTCGCTGGGGCTCCACAGGCGGAGCTAGGCCCGGTGGGGACACGCCTTCGTAAGTTCAGCCACAAGTGGGTTCACTCCCTGTTAGATCCCTGGGCAATAGAAATTGTATCGCAGGGATACAGGCTGGACTGTGAGAAGATGCCCCCTCACCGAGGACCCGGCGGGCTTCCCCCCAAGAGAAGGAGCCAGTGTTAACTGCAATTCGTAAATTGTATCTTCAACAGGTGGTGGTCAAGGGTCCCCTCCTTCAACAAGAGGGTGTTATTATTCGACCATGTTATAATCCCGAAACCAGACGGTTCGGTTAGACCCATATTGAATTAAAATCCCTGAACATATACCTGAAAAGGGTCAGGTTCAAGATGGAATCGCTAAGAGCGGTCATTGCAAGCCTGAAATGAATCGGAACATAAGGGATGCATACCTTCGTGTCCCCATTTATCCACCTCATCAGGCGTACCTCAGAATTGCGGTACGGGATTGTCATTACCATTTCACCAAGGTAATGGCGGATATGATGGTGCTCCTGCGGAAGCAAGGTGGATGATCTCCTTGGATGATCTCCTCATAAAAGCGAGATCAAGAGAGCAGTTGCTGGACAGCGTATCACCTTCTCTGGAAGTGAAACGGCAACACGACTGGATTCTATATATTCCGAAGTCGCAGTTGGTTCCTACAGCTCATCTGCCTCGCCTAGGCATGATCCTAGACACAGACCAGAAGAGGGTTTATCTCCCGATAGAGAGAGCTCAGGAGCTCATGACACTGGTCAGGAATCTATTAAAAACCAAAACAGGTGTCAGTGCATCACTGCACTCGAGTCCAGGGAAGGATGATGGCATCATACGAGGCCATCCCATTCGGCTGGTTCCATGCAAGGACAATGGAACTTACTGGACAAGTGGTCCGGATCACATCTTCAGATGCATCGGTTAATCACCCTATCCCCCAGGGCCAGAGTGTCTCTCCTGTGGTGGCTGCGGAGTGCTCACCTTCTCGAGGGCCGCAGATTCGGCATTCAGGACTGGGTCCTGGTGACCACGGATGCAAGCCTCCGAGGGTGGGGGACAGTTACACAGGGAAGAAAATTCCAAGGTTTGTGGTCAAGCCAACAGACTTGCCTTCACATCAATATCCTGGAACTAAGGGCCATATACAACGCCCTAAGTCAAGCGGAGTTCCTGCTTCGCGACCAACCGGTTCTGATCCAGTCAGACCGCAGGGGCTCATTCTTCACTGGGCGGAGAATCAAGTAAGCGCACTGTCAGCAGTGTTCATTCCGGGAGTGGACACGACCTCCACCCGGGAAAGTGGTGACTTCATCAGGAAGTCTTCACGCAGTTTTGCAAATTGATGGAAACTGCCTCAGGTGGACTACATGGCGTCCCACCTCAATAAAAAGATAAAAAAGGTTTTACGCTGGGTCAAGGGACTCTCAGGCGATAGCTGTGGTCGCACTAGTAACACCGTGGGTGTTCCAGTCGGTCTATATATTCCCTCCTCTTCCTCTCAGACCCAAGGGCTGAGAATTGTAATAAACGGAGGAGTGTGAACAATATTCTTTGCTCCGGATTGGCCAAGAAGGACTCGGTACCCGGAACTGCAAGAAATGCTCTCAGAGGACCCATGGCCTCTGCCTCTCAGTCAGGACATGTTGCAACAGGGACCCTGTCTGATCCAAGACTTACCGCGGCTGCGTTGGACGGCATGGCGGTTGAACGCCGGATCCTAGCGGAAAAGGGCATTCTGGATGCAGCTATTCCTACGCTGTTAAAGGCTAGGAAAGACGTGACAGCAAGACTTTTTCACTGTATATGGCGAAAATAGGTTGCTTGGTGTGTGGCCGGGAAGGCCCTACAGAGGAATTCCAGGGGGGTTTGAGCCACCTAAGACCGTGGAGCTAAAATATCTCACGTGGAAAGTGGTCATGCTTTTGGCCTTAGCTTGGACTAGGCGTGTGTCAGAATTGGCGGCTTTGTCATGTAAAAGCCCATATCTGATCTTCCATATGGAAAGGGCAGAATGGAGGACTCGTCCCCAATTTCTCCCTAAGGTGGTATCATCGTTTCATTTGAACCAACCTATTGTGGTGCCTGCGGCTACTAGGGACTTGGAGGATTCCAAGTTGCTGGACGCAGTCCGGGCCCTGAAACCTTATGTTTCCAGGACGGCTAGAGTCAGAAAAACTGACTCGCTATTTATCCTGCATGCACCCAACAAGCTGGGTGCTCCTGCTTAAAAGCAGACTATTGCTCGCTGGATCTGTAGCACGATTCAGCTTGCACATTCTGCGGCTGGACTGCCGCATCCTAAATCAGTAAAGGCCCATTCCACGAGGAAGGTGGGCTCTTCTTGGGCGGCTGCCCGAGGGGTCTCGGCTTTACAAATTTGCCGAGCTGCTACTTGGTCGGGTTCAAACACTTTTGCAAAATTCTACAAGTTTGATACCCTGGCTGAGGAGGACCTTGAGTTTGCTCATTCGTTGCTGCAGAGTCATCCGCACTCTCCCGCCCGTTTGGGAGCTTTGGTATAATCCCCATGGTCCTTATGGAGTTTCCAGCATCCACTAGGACGTCAGAGAAAATAAGAATTTACTCACCGGTAATTCTATTTCTCGTAGTCCGTAGTGGATGCTGGGAGCCCGTCCCAAGTGCGGACTCTCTGCAATACATGTATATAGTTATTGCTTAACTAAAGGGTTATTGTATGAGCCATCTGTTGAGAGAGGCTCAGTTATTGTTCATACTGTTAACTGGGTAAGGTTATCACGAGTTGTACGGTGTGATTGGTGTGGCTGGTATGAGTCTTACCCTGGATTCCAAATCCTTTCCTTGTTGTGTCAGCTCTTCCGGGCACAGTTTCCCTAACTGAGGTCTGGAGGAGGGGCATAGAGGGAGGAGCCAGTGCACACCAGATATAGTACCTAATCTTTCTTTTAAGAGTGCCCAGTCTCCTGCGGAGCCCGTCTATACCCCATGGTCCTTACGGAGTACCCAGCATCCACTACGGACTACGAGAAATAGAATTACCGGTGAGTAAATTCTTATTTTCTGTAGTCGACAATACTAACGACCAAGAGATTCCTCACCCTAAATAGAGGGGATGCAGTCAGAATGCCGGCTTTTGGGATCCCAACACCCTGCAGAATCCTGATGCCGGAACTCCGAAAGGGCCAGGAGACCGACGCCGGCATCCCGACAGCTGCATACTGACTGTAAGTACAGCCGGGGGGTTAGGTTGAGGGCCAGGGGAGGGGGGGGGGGGGGTTAGATTTAGGCGCAGACGGGGAGTTAGGGTTAGGCACCCCTGAGGAGGAGGGGGGTTAGGGTCAGGCTGCGGAGGAAGGGAGGGTTGTTTAGGCAGCGGCGATGGAGACTTAGATTTAGGCACCTCCGGTGAGTGGTTATGGTCAGGCACTAAGGGGAGAGAATAGGGTTACGCTGCGGGAACAGAGAGTTAGGGTTAGGGGGTAGGGGAGAGGGAAGAACACCCCACACTCACCCCTGTCGGTCTTTCCATCATCAGGATCCCGGCGTCGATATTATGTCCGCCAGTATCCCGTGCGCCTGTAATTCGTACTGACCCCAAATAGAGTCCATCACTGGATCTCCCTGCTCCCATATTACAGCCAGCATTACCCTTATACGCGCAGAAGACGCCAGGCTTGTTTCTACAGAAAGGTTCTATCATTTCCTCAGGGCTGATGAATGTCCGCAGCAGAGAGAGCCTTCGTTTCATGGGTTTCCCCCGCTTATTATAAACTAATTACACGTGAATGCCACAGGGCCAATTAAACAGAATAATTCCATACATCAACCTAAATGTCATGGATAAAGGAAATAAGACCCTGGAAAGTTAAATAAGAATGAGAAAACTTTAGAGGAAAGAGTCCGGCTGATTCCCTCTAATAAGCTGAAGGAAATTTCTTCTTTCCGTCAGAAATAGATTAGTGTGATTTAGGATTCTCCATGTACCAAAAATCAACTTGCAAACCAAAATGCAGAAACTGAATATACTGTATGTGTATATATATATATATACATATATAGAGTTCTCATCAGCGGCACACAGGACACAATCACAGAAGCATTAGGTTACCATCACCTAATGCTTCTGTGATTGTGTCCTGTGTGCCGCTGATGAGAACTCTATATGCACTGCTGCAATGCAGTTATGAGGGCACCGGACCAAGGTCTGTTTGTTAATGGGAGTGCCGAGTCTGTGCTGGACTATATATATATATATATATATATATATATATATATACTTTGATTTATAATCATCAGACCCGCTGCATTTCTTGAAGTACATATTGGTTAAGGATCTGGGATTTAGAAAAGCACTTCCCCACCTGTGGTACTAATCCCCCCCAGGGGTACTTTCTGTGCAGTTCAGGGGTTTGCAAATAATGTAATGCAAGTAATGGCTGTGGGGTGGGGGGTGAAGGGTGGATATTGGCAGCCATTGATGGCAGACATGCCTCCTTGGTACCCCGAGAGCAGACCTCTCAGTTTTACCACAAGGGCCCGTAGTAGGGCAATATTCTGCCTTGTGATGGCCCTGCTTCTCCAAACATGTGATGTCATGGATGGGACAAGGTGATCAGGAAGAAGATGACCACCGAATACTCTTGCCAGAGCCCCCTTGGTGTTGGGTGAAGGGGGATAGGTTTAGCAATCAGAAGAGGGGTTAGGGTTTTATGGATGGGAAGGTTAGGGTTAGGTACCGGGAAGGGAGGGTTAGTGTTAGGTACCGGGAAGGGAGGGTTAGGGACCGGGGAGGGAAGGTTAGGATTAGGTACCGGGAAGGGAGGGTTAGGGTTAGGTACTGGGAAGGGAGGGTTAGTGTTAGGTACCGGGAAGGGAGGGTTAGGGACCGGGAAGGGAAGGTTAGGATTAGGTACCGGGAAGGGAGGGTTAGGTACTGGGAAGGGAGGGTTAGGGACCGGGGAGGGAGGGTTAGGGTTAGGTACTGGGAAGGGAGGGTTAGTGTTAGGTACCGGGAAGGGAAGGTTAGGGACCGGGGAGGGAAGGTTAGGATTAGGTACAGGGAAGGGAGGCTTAGGGACCGGGGAGGGAGGGTTAGGGTTAGGTACTGGGAAGGGAGGGTTAGTATTTAAGATTAGGAACGCTTCTGAAGAAGGACTATGAAAGTTTGAAACGCGTTAAGCGTGTACTCTCCCGCTTTACTTGTGACCCCGTTTGAGTTTTACCATCTGCACTGGACGCTGAGGGACTGTGTTGGATCCTGGTTTCCGGAGCCGTTTTCCTTAAGGTGCTATATCCATCTGGCCCCTTCCAGACCTTGCTTCCTGTGGCTGTATTCCTCATTGGGGATTTATCTATATGCTTTTATTTTATCTACTTGATGTAAGTGCACTGTTTAAAAATAAACCCTTGTTTTAAAAAAAAAGGATAATTGCACTATTGCACTTTCTTCTGCTCTTTATGAGGTCCAGCTGCATTTGTTTGATATCGGCGTTGGACATTGTTAGGACTGTTATCATCCAGTCCTTTGTTGCTGCACTGCCAAAGAGGATTCATTCTATATGCTACTGACCCCATCTGTTTGGTGTAAGTGCGATATTAAAATAAATTCAGGCCTTTTAAACAAAGATAATTGCACTATTGCACTTTCTTTTTGCCTTACAATTTTATGAGAATTAGATCCATCTGCCTTTAATCAACGTTGGATCTTTATTCATCTCCTGAATTACCAGTGTACGTGACCAATCAATTTTATGTATCCACTGGGTGTGTGTTTGTAAACTTGGCTTTTATGGGAGCGCTTTTAGTTTGTATCTCTCCTTTTTCCTCTCAAGGGAGGGTTAGTGTTAGGTACCGGGAAGGGAAGGTTAGGGACCGGGGAGGGAAGGTTAGGATTAGGTACCGGGAAGGGAGGGTTAGGTACTGGGAAGGGAGGGTTACAGTTAGGTACCGGGAAGGGAGGGCTAGGGACCGGGGAGGGAGGGTTACGGTTAGGTACCGGGAAGGGAGGACCAGGGACCGGGGAGGGAGGGTTACGGTTAGGTACCGGGAAGGGAGGACCAGGGACCGGGGAGGGAGGGTTAGGCACTTAGCAGGGGAGGTCAGGGTTGGACACCTAGCGGGGAGGGTTAGGGTTAGGCACCACAGGGGAGGGTTAGGGTAGGGAAAAGGTTAGGGTGCTTAATAGGGGGCTGTCTGGATTCTGATGGATGGGATGCGCTGTTGGTATACTGACCGCCGGCATCCCGTACACTGACAAATCATACTGATCCCCGGTACAGGTTGAGTCTCCCATATCTACTCCCATATAATGTTTCATGCACAAATAAACATATTGTATAAAATGTTCCTCAGGCCATGTGTATAAGGTGTATTTGATACATATATATATGTAAATGCATTCTGCGCTTCGACTTGGGTCCCATCCCCACGATATCTCATGGTATGCAAATATTCCAAAATACCGAAAAATCCAAAATGCATCTGGTTCCAAACAACTTGGATATGGGAGACTCAACCTGTATAACCATCTTATCTAGCAGCAATTATATTCATTACAGAAGTCCTGCTTTGCAAATGTTGGGGTTACAGATAACACGAGCAGACCGCCAGGGGGGTACCCCGGAGACAAGAGGCTGGGAGCCACTGACCTAGACCGTGCACTGTGGTTCTGCCAGGGGCCGGAATTTCTGGATGGGAGAACGGGGGGCAGCGTTAATCCTGTAATACATTAAATGAGACTCTACAAGACTCCTCTCATACACCCAGCGTGTACTCAGCAGGATAGCTAGAGGAAAGAATCCTCGGCATGCGCTGTCCATGTGCCACGGCTCTCATGTAGGCGATGCAATGCCCCACGCTGAGAGGGTCATTTGGCTTTTCTTCTAAGACATTCGCCGAGTCCAGCCTACCTGGAACACATGCCGGACTGCCCTATAAACCTCTCTCACATGCTAGAATCATTTGGTCCTGGGAGTCACTGGTCTTTAACCCCTTCTGAGTATAAAGATACAGAAAGACAAGGGCAAAGGGGGCTCCTGGTGTATGTTATACCACTCCAGAATGCAGGATTAGATAATAAGCCTGGCAGCTCTATCATTGTGAGCGGTGCATCCACTATTCCTATTTTCCAGGGAATTACTGTACACAGTTTTTAAATTCCGCTGCAGACTTTATTTAGGAATCAGATGTAAAAAAAAAAAAAAAAAAGCGTAAAATTCTTTATTTCGCAATTAAAACGCGTCATGTTGCTGACATCAGCGGTATTAACTGAGAAACGCAAAATGCTATTCACATGACTCCGTTCATTCTCACTGACCACTGGCCTGTTGCAGGGGGAGGCAGTCAGGATCCGGGAAGTCAGAGTACCGACGCCGGAATGCCGACACTATTCAGAATGCAGACACCGGCATCCCGAATAAGTACACATCCCGGAACCGGAATCCTGACAGCCGGGATGCTGAGCGTCCAGACACCGCGGCGCTGAAGTGGTAAGCTGCAGGGGGGTGTGGGGGGAGGTTAGGTTTAGGCTGCAGGGGGGAGGGTTAGGCTGTGCCCCGGGAGGGTTAGGGGAGGGGGGGTTAGAGTTAGGTATCCCCCTCCGAAGGTTAGGATTAGGATGCAGGGTGGGAGGGTTAGGTTCAGGTAGCGGGGACAGTGGGTTAGGTTTAGGCACTTAAGGGGGAAGGGCACAAAGGGGGGAGGTTGGGGTGCGGGTAGGAAGGATTAGGCTATGGCTGGTAGGAGGGTTAGGTTTAGGCAGCGGGGACAGGGGGTTAGATTTAGGCACCTCCGAGGGGTGGTAAGGGTTAAGCACGAAGGGGAGAGTTGGGTTAGGCTGCGGCTAGGAAGGATTAAGGTTAGGGGGTTTGGGGAGAGGGTATAACACCCCTTACTCACCCCAGTTGGCTTTTTCATGATCGGGATCCCAACGTTGGTATTTTGAACGTCAGGATCCAGTGCGCCGGCTTTTCCAGCTGAACCCATTGCAGGATTATTTTGGAGAGTTTATTTTTTGTTTTGTTCCGAAATCCAATCATTGGGAAATCGTTGTCTAGTGAGCAGCACTGATATTGTAGTGGTTAGCATTGCTGCCTCACAGTACTGAGGTTGTGGGTTCCATTCTAACAACGGTCCTGTGTGGAGTTTGTATATTCTCCCCTCTCTTGCGCACTCTGGTTTCCTCCCACAATCCAAAAATGTAGGTAGGTAAATTGGCTCCCTACAAAAAAAATGGAACTCTAGTGTGTAAGAGTGTGTACATGGGCAGAGTCGATGATTTTTATCGCCCATCAAATTCTAGGATTCTAGTAATTCTGGATTTCTATACATTGTGATATGACTTCGATTGGGATGTTAAAATTAGGGGTAAATACATGTGGAAACTATGGAGAGGAAAAAGAACAAATTGGAATGTATGTACTGTACCATACATCTTTCCCACACCTATATATGTTATATATTGTATCAGTATAAGTGTCCATCTGCTGCTAAAAGTTTCGTTTCCAGTAAGTGATATTGCAACATGATTTATCAAGTAGTGCAAACGAAAGGGCTCATTTATCAATGAGTGATAAACTCGCTGTGTATGATAAATGATGCTCCAGCCAATCGGCTCCCAACTGTCAATTTTCAAACCCATGACAGTTATGAGCTGATTGGCTACGCAACATGTTTTATAATTCACAACGAATTTTATCACTCATTGATAAATGAGCCCTTTAGTTTGCACTACAAGGTCTGTGACATCACCATGTGCACACACTATTTCTCAGTAGCCTCCTGTTGTCATTCTTTGATGTTTGGGTTGGCTAGATGTGTGACTAGTGATGGGCAACAGGCAGTGACCCTAGGGCCACATGTGATCTTCTAAGCCTTAACCTGCGGCCCCCTAGTTTATTGCCAGATTTGGTTGCTATAGCTTGTAATGCTTTTTTGAACTAACAGCAGATATGTATTTTTTTGATAATGAGTCTATTTATCAATGGGAGAAAAGCCCTAAATTTGGAGACTCACTACTTACCAAATGGTACAGATGGGTAGTAACCGTGCGGGGTAATTCAGACCTGATCGTAGCAGCAAATTTGTTAGCAATTGGGCAAAACCATGGGGGTCATTCAGACCTGATCGTAGCTGTGCAAAATTTTGCACGGCTATGATCGGTTACTCTGACATACAGGGGGACGCCCAGCACAGAGCTAGTCCGCCCCGCATGTCAGGCCCGCACAGTGGAGATGCTTTTGTACTTATTGAGTATCTCCCTACCTGCGTAGCTACCCGTCGCTGTACGAGTCGCAGCAGCTGCGCGTAAAGTCATGCAGCTACCACAGCCCCCCCCCCACGGTCCGGGCACACCTGCGTTGCCCGGACCGCGGCCCCCAAAACGGCAGCCGAACGCCGCAGGCCCACCCCCTTTCGCCCTGCGATCGCCTCTGCATCTCTGACATGCGCCGGCAAGCTTTTTTTACTTTGTATTTTTCAAGGAAACATGGAGATAAAGTGGAGAGAGATAAAAGCACTAAGCAATCTGCACCTAACTGTCATTATTCGAACACAGCCTGTAACATGAGAGTTAGGAGCTGATTGGTTGGCACTTTACCTCTCTCCATACTAAGGGGTAAGTGTATGAAGCAGTGATAAGAATGGAGAAGTGAGCCTGTGGAGAAGTTGCCCATGGCAACCAATCAGCTGCTCCGTACAGTTGTCCAGTATGCAAATTATAAATGTTACTTCAATGCTGATTGGTTGCCATGGGCAACTTCTCCACTGGCTCACTTCTCCACACTTATCACTGCTTCATACATTTACCCCTGAATGAATTATTTTAGCTTATCACTGAGAGTAAGGGTAATGTGCGGAAGGTGCAGATGGACATGCAGGAAGGGGTGACACGAAATACTCGGTGACCCAGATTACATTTCTATTGGCCACGGGGTTTTCTGCACGTATGTGTGCCGTGCACCCGGATTGGGACAATGAATACAATAAGTGCTCTGACCCCAGTCACAATGCGCCTGCAAACAATTGTGCTTTTTTTTAAAAAAAAATGGCCGAGGTGACTGAATTCCACCTCCGTGCGTTTTATCTTCCTTGTGTGACCTTTCACCGCCCCCATTCCTTCCTTCAGCACCCATTATCTCCATTCACTCTCCACCTCACAAATGTTCAACCTCTCCGCCATCTGCACCCTGTGGTTATCACAATGCAGCAACAGAGGCACCACAGCTCTGTGTGTATCCAACACAACCACCAGCGACCGGCTGCGGGACTGGCGCTGAAGTAGCCCCGGGATATATCATGTCCTTGAAGATGTGGAGCAGAGTGTACACGCTGCATCAGATCAGGGCAGTCTAGATGTAATGAAACCAGATATATTAATGGGTGTTTCTAGAAGGTGCAGGGCTCAGTCAGAAAATATGCTCAGCGCAGGTGGTTAGTGGATACAGAGTATATGATGTACGGTATGCTAACACAACAAACATGAAGCGTGGCATTAAAATAATAATAATAATAATAATAATACTCTGAGGTTCATATTATTGGGAGATAAATGTAGTGTTTAGTAGTTAAATAGTGGATCTGTGTTCTGTCTTTTTTCTTTCTCTGTTAATCTATTCTTACTGTGAATAATGGGGAAAACAGATGTTAATTAATGTTGCAAAGTTACGGACATTAATAAATAGGCCCCTATATCTCTATCTGCTTCCATCTTACTCCTTGTCCTCTTCTGTTCCTGTCCCTCTGCTTTCATCTTTATCTCTCTCTATTTAACCCTCTTCCTCCCTCTTCCTCTTTCTTTTTTAGTTCTCTCTCTCTCTCTCTCTCTCTCTCTCTCATTCTCTTTATTGCTTTCTCTCTCTTCCTCTTTTTCTTCTTTACACCTTCTTGCTCTACCTTCCTCTCTCTCTCTCTCTCTCTCTGTTTTTAGATCTCTGCCTATCTCATATACTGTCTCTGTCTTTCTATTCCAATCTCCCTCACTCTCTCCCTCATACACTCTCTCAGTCTCTTTCCCCCCTCTTGCTCTATCTTCCTCTCTCTCCATTTTTAGATCTCTGCCTATCTCATATACTGTCTCTGTCTCTCTATTCCAATCTCCCTCACTCTCTCCCTCATACACTCTCTCAGTCTCTTTCCCCCCTCTTGCTCTATCTTCCTCTCTCTCCATTTTTAGATCTCTACCTATATCATATACTGTCTCTGTCTCTCTTGCTCTCTCTTCAAATCTCCCTCACACTCTCCCTCAGACACTCTCTCAGTCTCTTTCCCCCCTCTTGCTCTATCTTTATCCCTCTCTGTTCCTCTCTCTCCCTCACTCTTTCTCTTTTGGGGGCTTATATATCAAAGACTGATAAAGCTCATTGTGAATGATAAATGGTGCTCCAGCCAATCAGCTCCTAACTGTCATGTGTTAGCTCCTGTCATTTGTCTGAAAAATAACAGTTGGGAGCTGATTGGCTGGGGCACAATTTGCCATATGTATCGAGTTTCAACATACATCACCGCCCTTGTCGGGGGTTTTATCGCATTTTCCCTTTAGTACATCTCGCCCTTAGTCTCTTTCTCTCTCTCTCTATGGGCGGGATGTACTAAGCGGAAAATGCGGTAAACTCCCTGTTTACCGCATTTTCCTGATGTACTAACCCCCGGCCGGCAGGACAGCGCCGCGGCGGGGTACGCCACTGGCGTACGTCCATAGAAGCCTATGGGATTCTCTCCGTGGCGCTGTGTGAGGGATCCGATCGGATCCCTCCCAGCATGCCCTGCGGCCGCCCCCCATCACCCTGCGCATGTGCAGACTGACTCCAGGGGCCGAATCCCGGAAGTCAGGCTGCCGCTGTGCATCGCGGAGGACAGCTCTTATCGGAAGAGCTGTCCTCGCAATGCTGATCGCATATGTTAGTACATATGCGATCAGCATCGTGGCGCAGGGCGGCGATGTACATTAGTACATCCCGCCCTATGTATCCTTCTCTCACTCTGTCCCTTTTTCTCTCTTTGTTTCTGTCCCTCTATCTCTCTCTCTGTCTTTCTCTCTGCCCATAACTCTCTCCCTCTCTCTAACTCTTTCTTTCTTTCTTTCTTTCTTTCTTTCTTTCTTTCTTTCTTTCTTTCTTTCTTTCTTTCTTCCCACCCTCTGTCTCTCTCTGTCCCTAACTATCTCTCTCTCTCTATGGGGGTCATCCCGAGTTGATCGCTCGCTAGCAGTTTTTAGCAGCCGTGCAAACGCTATGCCGCCGCCCACTGGGAGTGTATTTTAGCTTAGCAGAAATGCGAACGATTGTATCACAGAGCGCCGCAAAAAAGCTTGCGATCACTTCAGACTATTCAGTTCCGGATTTGACGTCACACACCCGCCCAGTGTTCGCCCAGCCGCGCCTGCGTTTTTCCTGGCACGCCTGCGTTTTTCCGAACATTCCCTGAAAACGGTCAGTTAACACCCAGAAACACCCACTTCATGTCAATCACTCTGCGGCAACCAGTGCGACTGAAATGCATCGCTAGACCCTGTGCAAAACTGCATCGTTCGTTGTGCCTGTACGTCGTGCGTGCGCATTGCGCCGCACACGCATGCGCAGAACTGCTGTGTTTTAGCCTAATCGCTGCGCTGCGAACAAATGCAGCTAGCGATCAACTCGGAATTACCACCTATGTCCCTCTCTGTCCTAATATCACTGTCTCTCTTTGTCCCTCTCTCCTCACTATCTCTCTTTCCCTCCCTTTCTCTCTGCCTCTCCCTCTATCCCTTTCTCCTTCTCTGTCCTCCTCTCCCTCTCTGTCCCTCTACCGCTCTCTCTTTCTGCCCCTCTCTCTCTATCCCCCTCTCCGGCTCTCTCTCCCTCCCTCCCTCTCTGTCTCTCTCCATCTGTCCCTCTCCCTCTTTATCCCCCTCTCTCTCTTTATCCCCGTCTCCCTCTCTTTCTCTCTCTCTGTCCTTCTCCCTCATTTCCCCTTTCTCTCTCTATCCCCCTCCTCCTCTCTGCCCCTCTCCCTCTCTAGCCCTCTCTCCCTCTCTCTGTCCCTCTCCCTATATGCCCCTCTCCCTCTCTGCTCCCTTCTCCCTCTCTCTCTCTATGGGGAGATGTACTAAGCAGTGATAAGAGTGGAGAAGTGAGCCAGTAGAGAAGTTTCCCACGGCAACCAATCAGCATTGAAGTAACATTTATAAATTGCATACTATAAAATTATAGAGAGCAGCTGATTGGTTGCCATTGGCTACTTCTCCACTGGCTCACTTTTCCACTCTTTTCCCTGCTTAGTGCATCTCCCCCTCTGTCTGTCTCTGTCTCTCTCTGGATAATGTGTCGTATTCCCAGAAAACTGCCAGACATGATGGATCATTTGCTTGTTGTCAAAACAGAGATATCCCCACAGCCGCTCTCCACGTCTGAGGAGGCCGCCATTATGTTGTAGTCAGAATTCACTTTACTCCCTGTAATAAATTATTAGAGTGAGGGGGAAAACGATCCCCTTAGGAGACATTTTGGACAAAGGCAGCGGAGTCCGGTGATTCATTGTCATTGTGCTATTTGTCTGTATCTCTGTGATGTAAAAGCCGAGTTGAAAACCGAGAAGACTGGGAAAATTGTCTGCATACTGCCAACTTCTGAGAAGTCACTGACTTCTACAGAGAGCCACACACTGCTTGGTTACTGCTGGACTGGGGGAGAATACAAGCACATAAATCACCTGATAATATAGATACTTCCATTACTGACCCATTGTGCTACAACTGGGAGTGTCTGGGATCAGTCCAAGGCTCAGCCGGAACGTTTGCCCTATTCATGCCCAGTAAGAGTAGAATTTACTTACAGACACAGAATTACCAGTGATATGAAAGCTGCCTAGTAGAGGAGCCATATTATACATTGTGTACTCAGACCAGGGCCAATGGTGTAGAGTCTCTGGGACCCACACTAAAGGGGGTGGGGGTCAAACAGGCCTTCACTGCACATACCACGGTCCCCGCACCTTCTCCGAAGCTCAGAGCGAGGGTCTGAGGAAGACAGATACTACAGAATCCTGGTGGAGACCAGTGGTGCACCTGGGGGGGATGCAGAGGTTATGGGCAAGCAGGTGGACTAATAGGACGCTTTTGGGACATATCTGTACAGCCCAGGAAAACCCCTCAGATACCCCCATTATGTTTATCATACACAAGCCCCTCTCTGTTATATTCAATAACGAACCCTATCCTTAAGCACACAAAAGTCCACAATCCAAATTCCTAACCCCTATATTTGACACAGAGGGGAAGGTGTATCAAAGGTTGGAGATAAAGTGGAAAGACATAAAGTACCTGTCATTTTTCAAACACAGCCTGTAAAAGGTCAGATAGATGCTGATTGGTTCGTCGCTAATCTCTCGACACTTTATCTCTCTCCAAGCTTTGTTATTTCTCCTCTGTATTCTGCTAAATGTTATCTACAGTTGATCTACAATGATGCACAGTGATCCTACAGAAGATCCCCTTTAATACTGAAAACTCCAAGGCTTTAAAGTACCGCCGCGGAAACCTGAGCTCCAAAACCAACTAATACCCAAAACCGGTGCGGTGTCAGCATTTGGCAGGGAGTGCTGGAACACCAGGGACTGCTGTTATTACACTATCGGGAAACAAAGCTGTTGGAAGGACCTTTAAGTGCATTATAGTGTTAGGAGATTTGAGACGCAGTGCAGGCTTATTATTGGATTGCAGGGCATTACCTCTTTCCAGATCCTGATGGAAGTTTGGTGCCAGTTCTATGGAGGAGCAATTCCACCTCATATCAGAGAAGGCTTTAATGCAGGATTTCTTCACCTCCTTTGCCGCCTGGATGATGGTCTGCATCAGCTCCAGGTTGCTGCGACAGAGCTGCATCTGCGAGGAGACCAGGCCATCCAGCTGCTTGCAGTGCTGGGTCTGATTGAGGGCCAGGGATGCAGAAGTCTTGGACAGTGCTCTGCAGGAAAATAAATACAACAGAATATTACACCACATGTCCACTTTATTATATCCCTATAATGTGACGTTGTAATATTGTTTTACCAATCGCCAGCTGTGGGGTATATAAGTACAGTACAAACCTTCCTGCAGCTCTGACTGTGCGCATTGCTTTATATCTCTGAGCTTTTCAGTCATGTGTTTATATCATCATGCGGCACCGTTTGTGTCAGTCCCCTTGAGGTACGGCACAGCTCTGTGTGCGATGTACAGTGGACACTACTGTGTACAGAAAGCAGCTATGTGCTGTATCCCAGAGAAAATAAACAGCTCTACTGAGTGATGTATAGGCATGGATAAAAAGCACAGCTTTAACACCGAGTGATATCCTTGTTATCACTCGTAGCTATTCTTAAATAGTGCTCCAGCCAATCAGCTCCTGACTGTTGTATGTTTGAAAAAATGACAGGAGCTGATTGGTTGGAGCACCATATAAGATTAGTAACGAGTGATAACGATAATATCACTCGTTCAATCTGCCCCATAGAGTCATAAAGTCATAGGGGTAAATTTACTAAGGTGGGAGATTTTTAGAACTGGTGATGTTGCCCATGGCAACCAATCAGATTCTACTTACCATTTATCTAGCTGCTTCTAGCAGATATTAGATATAATCCAGTTCTAAAAATCTCCCACCTTAGTAAATTTACCCCATAGATTTAGTAAAAGTGTCAGAAGGGGATGAAAATTTAAAAGGCAAGTACTCCGAGGCCTGCAAAGCCGTGTATTATGGGCCCTACACACTGACAGATCCGCCGCCGAGCTGCCCGATGGCGGATACGGCCGACGGGCGACCCCGGCTGCGGGGGGTGGGGGGGGAGGGCAGTGACGGGGGGAGTGAAGTTTCTTCACTCCCCCCCGTCACCCAGCTCCATAGCAGTGCAGGCAAATATGGACGAGATCGTCCATATTGGCCTTCATGCACAAGCGACGGGGCACCAGCGATGAACGAGCGCGGGCCGCACATCGTTCATCGCTGGTGCCTCCACACTGAAAGATCTTTCAGTATTATCATATCTTTCAGTATTATCGCCCAGTGTGTAGGGCCCACTAGAATTCGTACTTTAAAAGTGATAAGATATAATTGTAACAACTGGTGCAACTGCACATAAGTGACTGCAGAAAGTAAAAGTCCCATACACATATATTATATAGGGGTATTCAATTACTGTCGAAAATGCGTTTTCGCGGTAAAAAGACGCAAAATTACAGCAATTTGTGTTCATTTTGCCAAACGTCTATTCAATTGTCCGCAAAAAAAAATGTTTTTGCAGCAATTTTACCGCAAATTTCCATTCACCAACTCTGAGCAGGTGATAAACTTGGGGTAAATCCCTATTTTCAGTTAAAAATGTCGGGATTTGATTCTGAACCCTGGGACAATCCGCTCATTGACTAATTAGACAATTAGAAGTTTTTAATTATTGTTAATTGCCCAATAATGACATGGCATTTTTGGGGTGAAAAAGTGCAAAATGCTGGAAATTGGGGTACAAGGTATGGGACAGATATACTGGGGTGCTTTATGAGTGGGACAAGTGTTTTTAGACTTGCAGATTGGAATCATCGGTCTGTTTCCACTTTTTTTTTTAAGTCCCCTAAAATGACCCAAATATATAATTATACCCATTTTTATGCACCCCACGTTTAATTTTGGTACTTATTTTGCCCGAAAAAACGCTTTCTATGATATTTTTACATTTTAAAAAAAATGCCTATAAAACAGCCATTTGACCCAATTTAAGTACCAGAAATACTTGTATTATAACCAATAATAAACTTTTATACTGTTATCCGATGTTAGTTTAGCTTTTTTGGTGGGTACGAACCGATTTACCTATTTTTCACTTTTCACTTTCACCACCAATTTTCACTGCAATCCCATTTTGGCTAATTTACATATGAATAGGGTGAATCGCGGGAATCCGCATGCCCGCGAAAACTGACTTTTTGCAACTAAAATGGTGAAAACCCAATCATGGTAAATTGCTGTGATTTTGGCGCTAATTGAATACCCCCCATAATCTAACCTTTGCTTTGTTGCATTATTTAAGACAACTGTTTCTACAACCAGAGCTGAAGCATGATGTATCACACTTGTACCCTACAAACTGGATTTTGTACAGTTATAATACTAGGGAGGAGAGAGATAAAGCCTTGGAGAGAGATAAAGTGGAGATGTTGCCTAAAGCATCCAGCCAGTTTGGGTCATTTATCTAGTACAGTCCATTAGGTGACCGTTAGAAGCTGATTGGTTGGTTTGGGCAGCTACCCCGCTTTATTTGTCTTGTTGCTTTCTCTATCTGGGGTCACTTGGGTTACAGAGTCCACATCTGTAGTAATAATGATCTGGATAACAGATGCACACTGTCTAGTTAGGGTCAACCGACAGGGCAATGGTCGACACACAAATGGTGGACACTTTTTGGGGGGCTTCTCACATTTTCCCAACATTTGCTTGATTTCCTATCAATGTGGACTACACTTGTTTGTACTGATGGTGGTCACAGAACATGAAATCTATAGGATGTGGGGATAATAATGTGGCGACCATTTCTGTGCCGAGCATTATCATGTCTACCTTTTGACCCCGTTGGCCTTAACCACTGTTGACCTTTTGACCCTGCCGGCCTTAATGCATGTTGGCCATATGGTGCCAACCTAACGATTGCCCATATAGACAGTGTAGATAGTCTATCAACACCCATAATGGTGCCATCTCCCATATCACTGTAATGTGCAATATACGACTACAGTGGCACGGCGGGTAGTGGTTAGAGGTGGCAATGGTGTGATTGGTACATACAGTATCCATGTTAGATCACTGGACCTCACAAAAGGCACAATTACAAGATCAGTTATATCATTGTGCGTGACCACGCCCATTTGTCCCCACGCGCCTGCGGCGCACGCACATTGTTTGGTTTATGAATCTTTTTTATATTATACAGGGCTTTTTGTGTACGAAACCTGCGTACAAGGGATATTTGCCTCTAGTAGAAGAATATGACTGAATGGCAATAAAGACAAATGGAAACTTACACCATACAACATCACGTTTAGGGCTAATTCAGGTTGGTTCGCAAAACGCGATCCAACCGGAAATTTTACGAGCGCTCCGCGTGCTTTGGCGGAGACGGTCGCGAGGGCAGGCAACGCTAGGAAAAGGATGCTAGAGAAGGATAGCAAATTCTGCTAACTAGCAGAATTTGCTATCCTTACTGAATTAGGCCCTTAATCATCACTGAACAGTGCAATCCACTATGGATGGTCTTAGATAACTATGGGATGGTCTTAGATAACTATGGATGGTCTTATATAATAATGGATGGTCTTAGACAACTATGGATGGTCTTAGATAACAATGAATGGTCTTAGACTACTATGGATGGTCTTAAACAACTATGGATGGTCTTAGATAATAATGGATGGTCTTAGACAACTATAGATGGTCTTAGATAACAATGGATGGTCTTAGACAACTATGGATGGTCTTAGATAATAATGCATGGTCTTAGACAACTATGGATGGTCTGAGATAACAATGGATGGTCTTAGACAAATATGGATGGTCTTAAACAACTATGGATGGTCTTAGATAATAATGGATGGTCTTAGACAACTATGGATGGTCTTAGATAACAATGGATGGTCTTAGACAACTATGGATGGTCTTAGATAACTTTGGATGGTCTTAGATAATAATGGATGGTCTTAGACAACTATGGATGGTCTTAGGATGGTCTTAGATAATAATGGATGGTCTTAGACAACTATGGACGGACTTAGATAACAATGGATGTTCTTAGACAACTATGGATGGTCTTAGACAACTATGGATGGTCTTAGACAACTATGGATGGTCTTAGATAACAATGGATTGTCCTAGACAACTGTGGATGGTCTTAAATAACACTGGATGGTCTTAGACAACTATTGATGGTCTTAGATAACAATGGATGGTCTTAGACAACTAAGAATGGTCTTAGATAACAATGGTCTCCACTGATGGTGCCATCTGTACTTTCCATCAATGGCATGAAACCATCAGTGGAGAACCTTCCATGGTTTGAACCACTTTTTTTATTAGTAATTATTTTAGATTAGTCAGCTTGTATTTTTTTATTTTACTTGTCTGTTAAAAGAGATGTTCTCTCAGATTTGCAGTATACATTCATATCCTCCATGTGATAATATGATAACATGATTTGCAAGGTTGTATATTAAGTTTCCTGCTCCCAATGGGTTAAAGAAGGATTACAATTGGCATCCATTGCAGCTCGTAAGAGTTAATTGTTTTGCAGAAAACTGCAAGAATTTAAATACGGCCTACAGTACTTTGGGCCTAATTCAGACCTGATCGCAAAAGTAAATTTTTCTCTAATGGGCAAAACCATGTGCACTGCGGGGGGTGATGTAACATGTGCAGAGAGAGAGAGAGAGATTTGGGTGGGGTGTGTTCAATCTGCAATCTAAATTGCAGTGTAAAAATAAAGCAGCCAGTATTTACCCTGCACAGAAACAATATAACCCACCCAAATCTAACTCTCTCTGCACATGTTACATCTGCCCCCCCTGCAGTGCACATGGTTTTGCATTTGCGATCAGGTCTGAATTAGGCCCACTGTCCTATTGCCCAGCACATGGGAAAAGTGCAATAGCCAGGAATATACTATATGAATATACTACAGGCATCACATCTGAAATACCCAGCACAAAGTAGGTAAGTTACACCGCACAAATAACCCGGTATCGATCCGGTATATTGCCAGGTCAACACGGGTCGCAGTGTAGTGTGAAAGGGTCACTCCAGAAATCCCGTGTCACCTGACCCGGAAATTCAAACCGGGTTATAAGAAGGGTTATTACTGGGTCAGGTCGATGCAGCCCGGTACCCATTCACTGCATAGGGCGAGGCGGCACGGAGATGATCTCATCTCCCAGCACTGCCTCTGAACCTGCCCCTGATGCTGGCTCTATCCCCGCCCCCGGATGGCAACCCCACCTGGTAAGGATCTGTTTCCAATTCCCCTGGTGGGACCGGGCATTGCGATCTGAAAGCGGTATAAGAAACACCTGTAATTGGTGCTTATTTCCTACCAGAAGGCAGCAGAGAAATTATTCCATCGTTTGCAAATCATCTTCTTACCAGTTAAAGAAAACAAACTTTCTAACAAAGAAATGTAGGACTTCCATTTAATTTTAAACCAATCCACAATGAAAAGTATAGTCACATTATTATGACCACCTTCTACATTTAATGTCGGCAATGCGTCGCCCATGAAGTACGTTGAGGACCTACAGGAACGGTTCACAGAGAGCGGATGCGTAGATAAGACTTGTTTTAAGAAGCAGTCCCTGCGCATCAGCCTACTGTTAATTTATAGCCTGGTGCAGCTCTACATGTATTGGCGGTAGGAGCCAGGAGTGGGCCCCCCTCTCTGTAAGGGCTCAGGACACCAGTCCCCACAGTCCCCCCCTGGTGGCGGCCCTGATCACAGGCATATTTAAATTCATGCTGGGATCTAAAAGTGCGCTGGCATTTAGAGCCGGCACCTTTCGTCTTGTAACTCATCGTTTTATATTCCACAATACAGAAAATAATCCTCTGGTGAATTCCAAACAAAACATTGACTGAATCTCCGCAGACTTCCCAATCTTCTGATAAAATAAAAACTTATCTGGGGTGCTGCGTTCCTTCTAATGGGTCACCTCAAAGGGGTAACAATCACGAGACCGCCTGATGGGATCCCGGTAAATAGTATGTATTCCCCTCAAAGACTCCAGTAACTACATGTTCATTCTGAAAATGACCCCACCAACTTTCCCTTCTCATTCTGTTCCACTTTACACATAGAGGGCCTAATTCAGACCTGACCGCTCCTCTGCAAATTTGCAGAGGTCTGCGATCGGTTAGTCGCCGCCCAGAGTGAAAAACCGCCCTGTGAAAGTCTGCGTACGCCGTGTGAAAAGCTTTGCATACGCTGGTCAGCTGCAAATACGTTCGCAACTCGCTCACCATCGAATGATTTTTCCAGTCAGTGCAGCCTGTGTGTAGCCCAGGACTTACTCAAACAGTGCGATACAATCCGGCTGATCGGGGCCGGAGCTGACGTCACACACCCTCCCTGAAACTGCTTGGGAACGCCTGCTATTTTCCGGACACTCCCAGAAAACGTCCAGTTACCACCCACAAATGTCCGCTTCCTGGCCCTCATTCCGAGTTGTTCGCTCGCTAGCTACTTTTAGCAGAAATGCAAACACAAAGCCGCTGCCCTCTGGGAGTGTATCTTAGCATAGCAGAATTGCTAACGAAAGATTAGCAATTGCTAACGAAAGCAATTTCCTTGCAGTTTCTGAGTAGCTCCAGACCTACTCCTAGATTGCGATTACCTCAGTCCGTTTAGCTCCTGGTTTGACGTCACAAACACGCCCAGCGTCCGTACAGCCACTCCTCCGTTTCTCCAGACACTCCCGCGTTTTTACCGGGCACGCCTGCGTTTTTTAGCACACTCCCTGAAAACGGCCAGTTTCCGCCCAGAAACTCCCACTTTCTGTCAATCAGCATAGCGATTGAAAAGCTTTATTCGCCTGTGAGTAAAATAGCATAGTTTTGTGTAAATTTGCTTAGCGCGTGCGTCCTGAGATGCATACGCATGCGCAGAACTGCCGGATTTTAGCCTATTAGCAATTCTGCTAAAATTAGCAGCGAGCGAACAACGCGGAATGAGGGCCCCTGTCAATCAGCATGTGTTCGCCTAGCGATCAAAAAAGACGCATTACGATCCGTACGCATGCGCAGTCGTTCGGTAATTGGCCGCCTTGCGATTTCGCACAACAGCAATCAGGTCTGAATTAGGCCCAGAGTTGGAGCAGTAGTAATTATCTCACCTCAAAAAAAAATCTTGAATGATTTCAATGTATTCTGATATTAATCTGTTTCAATTCGGGAATACATTGTACAAAAAATTGTTGAGGGTACACAGCATTGGTTTTCTCTGTGGCCGGACTCTTTTTAGTATAGGTTGGGATCAGGGCCGGTTCTTGCCCTTGCGGCGCCCCGGGCAAAAGTTAGGGGTGTGGCTTAACATGGGGGCGTGGTCAGTCACGTCCCCCATTTGTAGCGCCGCTGAAAAAAAAATGAAAAAAAAAAAAGTATACTTACTGTACCCCGCTCCTGTTTCCAGACCCTGCAGACCGGCGCCGCTCTTCTCCTCGGATCTATGGGAGAGACGTCAGTCATGACGTCTCTCCCATAGCACAGCATAAGCGCTAGAGGTCAATTATGACCCCTAGCGTCTATGCCACAATGCTGTGCGGTGCGCGATGAGGTCATCGCGCACCGCACACCAAAGGTCCTCTCCATGAAGGGAAACTAGACGCTTAGCGTCTGATTCTCTTCAGAGCGGGGGAGGACCAGCACCACGAAGGGAAACCAGACGCATAGCGTCTGGTTCCCTTCTCACAGCGGGAGGGGGGGCACAGCGGGGGGACACTGCTGGGGCGCACACTGACAGTGGAGGATCTTGCCATGGTGCGGCGCCCTCCGGATGGCGCCGGCGCCCTCCGGAAGGCGGCGCCCCGGGCAAAAGTCCTGCTTGCCCGTGGCAAGATCCGCCACTGGTTGGGATAACTACTGCTTCATCAGTACTGCACTGCAAGTGCAGCAGACCCCCAGGGGTAAATTTACTAAGATGGGAGTTCTATTTAAGATGGGATGTTGCCCATAGCAACCAATCAGATTCTACTTCTCACTTATCTAGCACCTTCTAGAAGATAATACCTGGAATCTGATTGGTTGCTATGGGCAACATCCCATCTTAAATAGAACTCCCATCTTAGTAAATTTACCCCCCAGTGACTGGTGATTTTTAACAATACAAAAATATTCTTGGGATCTTCTGCAAACATGCTATAAACAAAATATACTGATTGGTGGAGTTCAAAAATATCCTTGTACAGTGCACGGGATACGGTCGTTAGGTCGACCACTATTGGTCGACATGAAGTAGGTCGACAGGGTTGCTATGTCGACATGGTCTATAGGTCGGCATGTGCAGGGTCGGCATGAAAAAGGGTCGACATAAGTTTTTCACAATTTTTTTAATTTTTTTTCAACATTTTCATACTTTACGATCCACGTGGACTACAATTGGGAACGGTAACCTGTGCCGAGCGCAGCGGTAGTGCGAGGGGACACGGTGCACTAATTGGGGTTCCCGGTCACTCTATGAAGAAAACAACACCAAAAAAATTAGAAAAAAAAATATATATCACCTCATGTCGACCTTTTTTCATGTCAACCTATCACACGTCGACCTATAGACCATGTCGACCTAGCAACCATGTCGACCTACTGCATGTTGACGAGTAGTGGTCGACCTAATGACTGTCGACCTAAGTGCGGTCGACCCAACAACCCGTACCCCAATGCACAGTGGCTGAGAAAGTAGATTCATGTCGGCCTGTGCCGGCCTTACAGGATTGATCAGGTTCTTCTATCTACTGTAAGACCATGAAGTGGTTAATAAGAAGCGACCAGGGGGAGCTGGGAGCAAGGTCCAGGCTTGGGACGGATCTGGCCAGATGAATGTGGGCGATATATATTTAGAGACACCGTGCTGTGTCACCACAGGAATAACACTTCTCCATGTCACATCTCACCCTCTTCATTCACACGTCAAGGTGCTAGGAATCGGGTGACAGGAGAACAAAGCCATACTTTCACATAGATCACAGTCCTTCACCAGATCATTATAGCGGACTGAAAGGAGCCCCTATCTGTGACCCCTCGTTGGGCATTCGGTTTCAAAATCCCACAATGTTTTGAAAGAAGATATGAGAAGCGTCGCTCATTCCAAGAAGGAAAACCCGGAACATTTGCCGTTATTCATCATTTTTAGGAAAGACGAAAGGGCACCTCTCATTACCAGGACAGACGGAGTGACATTGATGCGGTACACGTGCGTTCTAAGCCCAGACAGTGAGATACAGTGTTATATAACTTTATATATTGTTAGAACTTTGTAGACTCAATTAACATTCTCTAGAAAATAAAAGTGCAATATTGTTTAGAAGTAGATTTAGGGATCAGGCTGACCCTAGGCACAACATTAAAGGCCACCCTCCGCCCCAGAATTTTATTTTTTTCATGATTAGTTTCTAAGTCCTAATTTGGTGATTGGCAGTATAATATAGGGGGTCATTTCGAGATGATCGTAGCTGTGCTAAATTTAGCACAGCTACGATCATTCACACTGACATGCGGGGGGACGCCCAGCACAGGGCTAGTCCGCCCCGCATGTCAGTGCCGCCCTCCCCCCCTCGCAGAAGTGTAAAGGCATCGCACAGCGGCAATGCCTTTGCACTTCAAGAGTAGCTCCCGACCAGCGCAGCTTTAGCGTGCTTGCCGGGAGCTACTCATCGATCCCCGGCCCGCAGCGGCTGCGTGTGACGTGATGCAGCCACTGCAGTCCGCCCCCGTGTTTGGCCGCCGTTCCGCCCCCCCTCCCCCAATCAGGCAGCGGCGATTGTAGCGGTCCGACGGCCTTGCGCAGTTCTGACTCAATGGCACGGCTGCGATAAACTGCAGCGTGCGATCGAGTCAGAATGACCCCCATAATACAGTGGGGGAGCAGCAGCACAGACAGTAGTGAAACAAGATTATACCAGGTAAAATTCTGCAAGTACAAAATTTCCCAGTGACTTTAACCCTTTTACATCCCCTTGTCCATTTAAATGGACATCATTAAAATGCTTTATTATTATTAATAATAATAATAATAATAATATTTAATAATGAAATAATACTTTTAATAATAATTTAATCAAAAAATGATTCAATAATAAAAAACACACAAAACAAAACTATATTTTTGGGGGGTTACTTAGGGCCTCATTCGTCTGCTTGACCAGTGCCATCATTAAGATACACCAGAAACATGAAATGGGTCATAAAGGGTTAAAATATTTCCACTGTCCTGTACTGTATGCTATCTTGAGTGGGGTGTGGATGGGTCACATATTGCGTTGCATCTGCAACAAGTCAGGAAGATTCCTCTGGTAGCTGGACAGGCAGCTGATTCACCAGCTCCCAGGCGCGGACGCACACTGATTGTTCCATCCACTTCCCGGTAACTACTAAACGTTCCCACTGGACTGTACCATGTGCCATCTTGAGTGCAGCATGATTGGCTGGGACACACGCAGTATTTATTGGGAAGTGTCATAGTCATTAATAAAACCAGCATCTGAGTGCTGCCCCCAGCGAGTGGCGTCCCTAGGCACATGCCTCAACTGCCCAATGGGGAAATCACCACTGTTATTAGTGTCGCTTCTCCACCTGTGAGTTCGGTCTCAGTGACTGATGGTATCAAGGCTGGTCTGACCAGGGTGGCCTCCCTATGTGGGTAGTCACCAGGGTCCGCACTAGCACCACCTTTAGTAATTTCTGTCTATGGCTGCGGCCAAAAGTGCCCTAGGGAAGCAGATATTAGTGGTGTTTTAATATCAGTGACAATTTCTAACAACTCATAGCAGGAATACAGAAATTAGATTTAGTAGACTAGGAACAAACAAGCCATTATCTAACCACACAATATTGGGGCAGATGTATTAAGCTTGGAGAAGTGATAAACCAGTGATAAGTGCAAGGTGATAACACACCAGCCAATCAGCTCCAATATGTAAATTGAGAGTTAGAAGCTGATTGGCTGGAGCGTTATCACCTTGCACTTATCACTGCTTTATCACTTCTTTATGCCTTCTCCAGGCTTAATACATCTGTCCCAAAATGCCTTAATGCACAACATCCTTATTTGGGCAATTACGCTAATTTGTCTCCACCCCCAGAGATACCCCAGGCAAATTATTTGGCGCCTAGGTGGATGGTTTTGCAGGGATATTCCACAAAATGTACAGTACATATTGGAAACAGGAAAAACATTCAGATCTCTTACCACTTTAAGGCCAACCCCCGTCATCTATTTACGCGTTTCATTTCCCCTTATGAAATACTGCTCAGTTTAGCTTTAAATCAGCATTTACACATTACAGTGAGAAGACAATGGGGTCTATTTACTAAGCCTTGGAGAGTGATAAAGTGGAGAGAAATAAACTACCAACCAATCAGCTCCTAGCTGTCATTTCTCAAACTCAGCCTGTAACATGACAGTTGAGAGCTGATTGGCTGGCACTTTATCTCCGTACACTCTATCTCCGTACTAGGCTTAGTACATAGATCCTACAGTGTTACTATGGAGTTCAAACAGCGGAGAAGTGGAAAAGTGGAGACGTTGCCCATAGCAACCAACCAGCATCTACCTATCATTTTTTAGAATGTACATGTAAAATTCTACGTCAAAGCTGACTGGTTGCTATGGAACTTCTAACAAACTTAGGGGGTGATGTATCAAGTAGTGTGAAGAGTGGAGAAGTTCTAGTTCTGTGTGTTTGAAGGTTTATGACGCATTGCATGAAGTGCACCAGGTAATGTACTTCCCTGCAGAAGTGCAATCAGGGGGCTCATTAAACGTACAAGAGTGCGGTGGAGTTTCCAGCAACTCCTTTTGCAGAGAGGAAATGGCTGTACCACGGGAGACGTCTCTGTGTAAATGCACCTTCTCTACCCTATAACATCAAATCTACGTCTTTTTCCAACTTAGGTGCAGAATAGGATCTGGACGGTAGGTCAACATAAATAGGTCAAACACATATGGTCGACATGCACTAAGGGCCCCATACACTACAACGATATGTCTGAGGCTGAAGCCGGAGGCGAATTCCCTTGAACTCTCCCGGAAGCAGTTCCATACGATTTGGTACATTTTGCATGCGATATATAGTATGCGATCCCAGGCATGCCTGTGGGAACCGACATATCACGAGTGCAGCACTAACGATCTAGGGGAGCCGATCCGACCCTCACGGGAACACGCATCGGATCGGAACGGAAACACCTCCAAAATGCCCGATTTCACCCGATATATCGGCCCGAATGCCCGAAATTGGATGAAATCGGGCATTATCGTTCTAGTGTATGGGGCCCTTCAGGATGACAAGTACAAAAGGTAGACAGGTACAGTACAAATGGTTGACAGGTTCAAATGGTCGACATAGTAATAGTCAACACACCATATGGTCGACACAAGATTTTTTAGGGGGGGGGTGTTAACTTTTTCATCCTTTTTCTCATCTGTTTTTTTCACCTTTTTTTCATCATCCTTTTTTTCATCTTTTTCATCCACGTGGACTACGAATAGAAATAGTAACCTGTGAGCCGAGCGCAGAGGTAGCGGAGTGATGCACCTTGCCCTAAGTGTGGGAAATGAACGCGGTACACTAATTGGGGTCACATGTGGTTTAACATAGAAAAAGACACCCAAAAAACGTGAAAAACGAGTCAACCTTTTTGAGTTTAATATATTTCCATGCTGACCTTTAGACCCGTCAGCCTTTTGTACAGTCTACCTTTTACATGTCAACCTATTGACCTTGTCGACATTTCGACCCTGTCGACCTATTGTATGTCGACCATATGCGTTCCACCTATTGACTGTTGACCTAATTCTAATTCCACACCCACGACGGGTTCCAGACACTGGATAGACAGATAGTGTATAGTCAATAGGTCAACCCCATATAGTCGACGCGCAATAGGTCAACACTGGCGAAAGGTCGACAGCTATAAATAGTCAACATTACGATGTTGCATCATTTACCATCTACATGGATTACAATTGGGAAAAGTAACCCTACCCGAAGCATGGCGAGCGTAGCAATGTTCAATTAGCATGGCAAGTGAACAATCAGTACACTAATTGTGGTCACATACACGGTATCCGGACTCCAGGTCGACATCACAAAGGTCGACACACCTTAGGTCGACGCCAATTGGTCGACACACCTTATGTCGACATGGACAAAATGTCGACATGGACAACAGGTCGACATGAACAAGGTCGACATGGAAAAAGGTTGACATGAGTTTTTCACAATTTTTTTCTTTTTTGAACCTTTTCATACTTAACGATCCACGTGGACTACGATTGGAACGGTAAAGTGTGCCGAGCGAAGCGGTAGCGGAGCGAAGGCACCATGCCCGAAGCATGGCGAGTGAAGCGAGCCATGCGAGGGGACGCGGTGCACTAATTGGGGTTCCCGGTCACTCTACGAAGAAAACGACACCAAAAAAACATAAAAAACTAATGTCGACCTTTTTCCATGTCGACATTGTTCATGTCGACATAAGGTGTGTTGACCAATTGGTGTCGACCTAAGGTGTGTCGACCTTTGTCGACCCTCAGTCCCAGACCCACATACACTATGATGAAACATAAGAAACGAAACCCCAAAAATGTAAAAAAATAAATAAATTGTGTCGACATTTTCTGTTGATTATTTACACGTTGACCTTTGTACCTGTTGACCTTAGACACAGTCTGCCTTTTTACTGTCAACCTTTTGACCCTAGAGACCTTTTGCATGTTGAATATGGGATCCGGTCTCTAGGTCGACAGTAACTAGGTCGACACTATCTAGGTCGACCACTATTGGTCGACAGTAACTGGGTCAACAGGGTTTCTAGGTCGACATGTTCTAGGTCGACAGGTCAAAAGGTTGACATGAGTTTTTCACGATTTTTTTCTTTTTATGAACCTTTTCATACTTAATGATCCACGTGGACTACGACTGGAACGGTAATCTGTGCCGAGCGAAGTGGTAGTGGAGCCAGGCACCTTGTCCGAAGCATGGCGAGCGAAGCGAGCGCACTAATTGGAGTTCCCGGTCACTCTACGAAGGAAACAACACCAAAAAAATATAAAAACTAATGTTGACCTTTTGACCTAGACCCTGTCGGCCTAAAGACCCTGTCGACCTAGAGACCCTGTCAACCAATAGTGGTCGACCTAGACACTATCGACCTAGTTACTATCTACCTTCCATACCACACCTGTTGAATATATGGGGTCCTAAAACAGGGATCAATCAGTAAGACACCTCTATTGGCAGTTACTGGCACATCACTGAGGAATTAGGTTACACATTAGGGGCAGATGCAGGATTTCTACATGGGGCGGATTAAGAGATGGACACAAATCCAATTTGTCCGCAGTTGAGCAATATCTGCTTCCCTAGGGCACATTTGGCCGCAGCCATAGACAGAAATGACTAAAGGAAAGGTGGTGCTAGTGCGGACCCTGGTGACTACCCACATAGGGAGGTAAACCTGGTCAGACCAGCCTTGATACCATCAGCACTGTGTCGGGAAGTGGGGGCGGCATGGTTCTGGGGAACTGGAAACCCCCCCTAAGGGTGCACTTGAAGGTGATTGTAACATTATTAAGCAATGAAATGAATGCCAGACCCTCTCAATATAAGCTTTTTGCTACTGTTGCTAGGATCGCCATTAGTTCGGTTAGTGTATTGCACTGACATATCTCCCGTCATCCACAATGGCTCAGGGCAAGAGGGATATATACAATTTATCATACACCTGAAGAAAGTAAACATGCACACGGCTTGATAAACTGACTGTCACTACGATAAATCCTTGCCTATACTAGCGGAGCTGGCGCTTTGTGGCAAGGACGTGCTGTCAGGGTCGGCTCCCTGTCAAACTCCAAAGGTGAGTATCTGGGTTCAGGGTTAGGGCTCGGGGGAGGGTTAGGATTTGGCACTAGGGGGGTTAGAGTTAGGCACTAGGGGAGGTGGTAAGCCATAGCTGCCACCCCCGAGGGTTAGCCATAGCCGACACCCCCTGAGGGGTAGCCATAGCCACCACCCACCCGAGGGTTAGGGCAGGGGAGGGTAAAAATACTTACCCTGTCTGCTACCGGGATCTACAGTGTCGGGATGCCGCTGTTGGTCATGTGACCACCGGCATCCCGTATTTCATAAGTACGCCCTCTGATTTACCCTACATAATAACCATTCACAACAACAAATGCACTCAATCACGGTAGGATTTAGTTAAAATGTAGAGGTTATCCGTCTTCCGATAACTTTGATTACTGTATGTCTCCTCCTGCAACTTTTACTAATTATAACGCTTTACTTGGAGCTTCCTTCTGCGTCTTTCAGCCAAGTTATATTATCAGGGGGAGTTGTTTATCTTTGATGCCCCCTGTACATGGCACAAATCTGCTTCCTAAACATACTGTACCTCTACCCGACCAAAACTGTGCATGGGCAATTCACATAGACTATTCTGTTCAATGATATAACAGCATGGCTGAAAAACACTGAGAGACTGGGGGAGCTTTAGGAACCCAGGCAGCAATGTAAATAAATGTAACCATTTGCAGAATTACAGATGTGTCCTCATTCGCCGTCCCTTAGTACCCAGATTTGCGGCATGCAGATGTACTGCCAGCTCCAATAGTCTGTGTACCCTGGCTCTGTACTTTTGTTGCATTAGTTAGGGAACTAAGGGGCCTAATTCAGACCTGATAGCAGCAGCAAATTTGTTAGCTAATGGGCAAAACCATGGGGGTAATTCCAAGTTGATCGCAGCAGGATTTTTGATAGCAATTGGGCAAAACCATGGTGGTCATTCCGAGTTGATCGCTCGTTATTTTTTTTCGCAACGGAGCGATTAGTCGCTAATGCGCATGCGCAATGTCCGCAGTGTGACTGCGCCAAGTAAATTTGCTATGCAGTTAGGTTTTTTACTCACGGCATTACGAGGTTTTTTCTTCGTTCTGGTGATCGTAATGTGATTGACAGGAAGTGGGTGTTTCTGGGCGGAAACTGGCCATTTTATGGGAGTGTGTGAAAAAACGCTACCGTTTCTGGGAAAAACGCGGGAGTGGCTGGAGAAACGGAGGAGTGCATGGGCGAACGCTGGGTGTGTTTGTGACGTCAAACCAGGAACGAAACTGACTGAACTGATCGCAGTGGCAGAGTAAGTCTGGAGCTACTCAGAAACTGCTAAGAAGTGTCTATTCGCAATTCTGCTAATCTTTCGTTCGCAATTTTGATAAGCTAAGATTCACTCCCAGTAGGCGGCGGCTTAGCGTGTGCAAAGCTGCTAAAAGCAGCTTGCGAGCGAACAACTCGGAATGAGGGCCCATGTGCACTGCAGGCGGGGCAGATGTAACATGTGCAGAGAGAGTTAGATTTGGGTGGGTTATTTTATTTCTGTGCAGGGTAAATACTGGCTGCTTTATTTTTACACTGCAATTTAGATTGCAGATTGAACACACCCCACTCAAATCTAACTCTCTCTGCACATGTTAAATCTGCCTCCCCTGCAGTGCACATGGTTTTGCCCAATTGCTAACAAAAATCCTGCTGCGATCAACTTGGAATTACCCCCCATGTGCACTGCAGGTGGGGCAGATGTAACATGTGCAGAGAGAGTTAGATTTGGGTGGGGTGTGTTCAATCTGAAATCTAAATTGCAGTGTAAAAATAAAGCAGCCAGTATTTACCCTGCACAGAAACAAAATAACCCACCCAAATCTAACTCTCTCTGCACATGTTACATCTGTCCCACCTGCAGTGCCCATTAGCTAACAAATTTTCTGCTGCGTTCAGATCTGAATTAGGCTCTAAGATGCAAATTTAAGCAAGAAGACGCTTGGCGCGGCTAAGGTGCAAAGTCCATGGCCAAACGGAGCTATATGACGCGATTTGAACAAAGGTGATGTGGACACATCCGTATTAGCAGCTCCCTTTAGTTCTTCAGAACATACATCTACTTTGGGGGCTCTTCCTGATACTGTATCTAACACCAGATGCTCGATAAAATATACCTGTCCGTTAATAGGTACCTTGAAACCAAGTAAACTTTCTGTAAACCTCTAGGGAGCATAATAATAAATACAGAAAAATAATCAGCTATTGTATTAAGACAAACAAATAAAACTAGTAATACTTAGAACTGTAACACACGCGCCGGATTCTCCTGGATGGCAAAAAGCCAGACAAACTTTGTCCAGCTTTTTGCCATCCGGGAGAAACCGGCAGTGTCTCTCACACACAACGGCTTTGAGCCGTGTGTGACGCTGTGCGCATGCGCAGCATCAGACACGGCTTGGGAAAAAAACGTTGTGTGTGAAAGCTCCCCTTCACACACACGGTTCACTGGCTGCAAAGACGGCCCGGCAGCCGCACCTTCCAGTGGATAGTTCCGGCTGCAACCCGGCAGCCGTGGCCGTGCAGTGTGTAAGGACACTTCACCTCACACTGTTCATTACAATGCAGGCACGGGAAAAAACCATCTGGCTTTTTCCCTGCCGGCAAAAGCCGGCTCGTGTGTTTTAGCCCATACAGTACAGTATAAATTATTCTGCTATTCTGCAAATCTTACAGTAAGATCACTGGCTTGTGCATTTAATATATATACCCCCTGAAGAAGTCCTCGGTGACGAAACGTGTTAGAATTGGCTTGGAAGACGCTGGATGTGGTGATGTCACGGGCCACTGCTTAGTAAACAGGAGACCAGGAACTGAGGGGTACCTTCGCAGGGCACCGGGACTGTGTTGTATTGCATGCAACGTGTGCATCTGTGATCTTTATTTTAGACAAGACAATAACTGGAAATTGCAATGAGACGGGTAAGGCAGTAAATAGGGGAGTGGGGTTTCCAAATTTAGCAGAGCTTTTAGCGCTGAACAAAAAATTGTCCAGCATAAGAAGGGTTAATTGCTGAGTCCATGAATCGCACATTGGTAGAAAGACCCCTAAAAGCCCCACCTGGGAACTCTCCAGTTGCAAAAAAATCTAATCTAGGAATTAATATCCAGGAGATACACAACAGGTGCGAGTGCAGAAGAAATGCATTTAGCCGTCGTTCGTACAAACTTGTAGATGGGGGAGAAATTGACATGGCGTAAGGGGAGGGGGATTAACCCCCAACATGCTGGATCATACTTGGAAGCTTCTGTCTGAGCCGACGTGTATTGACAAGGCCTGCTTTTAAAACCAACCCGCCGTTTGCCTGTCAAGTTAATTAATTGCTGCCATTTAAGGAGGCATTAAATGCGGACAAACGACGATCGCACAGTAAATACCACAATCAGCCTTTAGTAAAATATGTTTAGTAGCTCCGGTGGTCCCGGCGGGTAATGGAAAGTATTTTAATAAGTTCCTTTTAGAACAAAAACATAAAACACACAGAAAGACAACCGTAATCACGTAGATGTGTCCAACAAGTAAATGTAAATTGCAAGTAAAAGTTTTTCTTTAACTTTTTTTCCACAGATATGTTCGGATAATTAGCTGGATGAGTGACGCCCAATTGTGTGGCTGCGATGTTTTCAAAACCGTAACATTTGTCTGTTGGGTTTGGGGACAATGATAGGGTTAGGGGGCTTTGTGCGGAGTTGATCGTGCGTATCATTCCATTTAACGCTTATCCACCGCTGAATTCCTGGCACAGAAAGGGGCTTCTTTTGTGTCTATTGAGACTGAAAGAGAGTCCCACAAATAACATCATTTGGAGGACAATAACAGGTCTTTCTGTTTTTCCCCCTAGAGGCATAAAAAGTTTAGCAAATCTGTAGGAATGTAGAAGCCTTACACATACACAATGAGTGGGAGGCGGGAAATATTTATTCTTTAATATAAAAATCAACTGTTAATTCACAAAAAGAAAATCAACTGGCAAAAAAAAAAAAAAAAAAAAGTCAATCCTTAAAAATAAAATTTTATGGAACGTCTACCATTAACGTTTTGCGGGAGGAGGAAAATAGATGGATGCATTCATAGCAGGAATTCACCCCTGGCGCAGAGCGAGAGAAGACAGCAGATCGGCCATCGCAGTTGAGCGATTATCGTCTGTCTATTCATGCACCCTATTCGCATTGCGCACCCGCTAAGGTGCCTTAACATTACCTTTTGCAGTGAGGATTTCATTGCAAAGTGATTGACAGTTGGGGACGGCTTGGGGGTGGTTCATGGGGGTATGTTTGAAAATAAGGCAGGTGCGTTGCAACAGTTTTTGGGGTGTGTCTCAGCCTGCTTCTGCAATCTCGTATGCAGAAAACATGGCGCCAGCATCTCAGCTCCCGCGGCCATTCTGCATGACCATAGGTGACCATAGGGTCACTCAGATGACCGCAGCTGCGTGTTTATACGCAGATACTGAGATTTGCGTCGCAGCCGGAGGGCATCTCAATACATTTCCAGGCAGCTACTACATTAGCATATTTGCGCATATCCGCTGTGTACAGATGGAGCCACGCTGATCGCAGCTCCATCTGTGCCTAGTCGCGCTGTGCGAGGTGCGACTTCTGGGAACGGATGGGATGTATGTGTGCCGTAGACGCGCAAGTGCCCGATTCAAAGTGAATGCAGCCATACTCAATGAGCGTTGGTGTCATCTGTATGTGACTGCAGCTGTGAATCTCTGAATTGGGTCCATAGGGTCGCATTTATCAACGAGTAATAAAACGTGTTGTGAATGATAAAACTGCATAATAAATGATGTTCCAGCCAATCAGCTCCCAACTGTCATGTGTTCAGCTCCCAATTGTCATGTGTTTGAAAAAAATGACAGTTGGGAGCTGATTGGCTGGAATACAATTTCTCATACGGTTTATCATTCACTCCCTGATAAATGGGCCCCTATGTACACTATCGGCTGCTTAGTACACTGATAGCACATTAAGATGAGAAAGTACCCAAGAACAGTAATGGCTGCCTGTGGCGGAGCCTGGCATCTCGCGCTAAATGGCGCTAAAAAAGGTAGGCATATGACAACACATCTGTACATGCTCATCTTAGAAATTAGAAGCCAAACCTCTCTTTTCTGCTTGTTTCTATTACACGGGGAGAGTCCTGCAAAAGACCCTTGTACTTCCCATGTGCACCACCCTTTGTGTATTAAACATGTGCACCAACCTTTTGTTACACTACAGCACTTGTCCACAGCCCCCAGACAGCTGCAGAGAAAACATTAACTGTGCACATGTTTAATAAACAAAAGTAAACTATAAAAGAAGAAAACAGAGCCCAACAGGGGCATATTTCTTGTTTTGCCCCTCCTGGGTGTATTTCAGTACTCGGTGCAGTGCCCTCTACTGGCCTGCAGTTGTCACTGTTTCAATTGCTGTCTATAGAAAACACTTAAACAATGACTCAATTTATTATTGTTATTATTATAATTTTCTTCTTCTTCTTTTTCTTCTTCTTTTTCTTATTATTAATTACTACCAGTTATTTATATAGCGCACACATATTCCGCAGCGCTTTACAGAGAACATTTGGCCACTCACAGCAGACCCTGCCCCAGTGGAGCTTACACTCTATATATTTCCTACCACCAGTACACAGTGCACACATCCTATATATACTGTATATTAGGGTTATTTTTTATTGCTAGAAGCCAAATTGCCCTACCAATATATTTTTGGATTGTTCAAGTAAACCGGGGCACAATACAGAGTATACAGGGGGGGGGGGGGATTACAGAGCATATAGAGGGGGCACAATGACGTCAGTGCCATTATGAGACGTCACAAAGTGCTGCTCCGCACTCATATTCTATGAACGTTTTATTTCTACTCATAGGATTTTTTTGTGTCATAAGATAACATCTTTTTCAGTTATATCTGTTTTCAAAAACTGAAATTGTAACAAAATACATTTTAACATAAATCTTTTAAAATTCATGATCAATATTGTTTTTCAAAACAGCACAATGAGAATCCACCAAAAACAGACTTTCCCTCCCGGTAGGCACCACTCTGTATCACACAGCGCTATAGATACACGGCCACAACACACACCCATAGGCGCTCGCAGAAGCCGACACGGGTGTGCCGCTCTGGGACTTTACCCCCTCTGCCGCATTATGGACTACCCCCTCCAGGACAGGAGTGCAGTCTATGTCCCAGAGCAATGACTCGTCGGAAGGGGAAAGTTCCAGAGCGGCACATCCATGTCGGCATCTGTGCACACCTATTGACACGCCCGTGACACGCCCACAAGCAAGGGCATTTACATGTGATCGCATAGTTGCCACCCAGTTCTCATCCCAAGTTGAACAATTTCACAGAAAGAACGAGATCCGTCCAACTCAAAATAGGACGGACGTACCAAAAACTACGTAAATTCTCATCAGCGTATGAGCCGGATGCAAAAGCATTTGCATCCATGACAGAATCAGGCCCTATATTTAATTTATATGGCGCCAGGAAACAGCACTTTACAATAGGGAACAAACATCGTAATATAACAATACTGGTTATTAAAAGACAAAGAGGTAAGAGGATGCCGCACATAACCTTACACTACATGAGCTTACATGAACCTATTAGATAAAGACAACATTGGATCTGGCAGCGTTTAAATCAGAGGGAATCTGATCTGGATCCCCCGACACATGAAAAGGATTCACCACATCTACAGGAAAGGCTGGATCTCAAGGGGGTCATTCCGAGTTGATCGCTCGCTAGCTACTTTTAGCAACCGTGCAAACGCATAGTCGCCGCCCACGGGGGAGTGTATTTTCCCTTTGCAAGTGTGCGATCGCATGTGCAGCCGAGCAGTACAAAAAAGTGTTTTGCAGTTTCTGAGTAGGTCTGAACTTACTCAGCCGCTGCGATCACTTCAGCCTGTCCGGTCCCGGAATTGACGTCAGACACCCGCCCTGGAAACGCTTGGACACGCCTGCGTTTACCCTACCACTCCCAGAAAACGGTCAGTTGACACCCACAAACGCCTTCTTCCTGTCAATCTCCTTGCGATCGGCTGTGCGAATGGATTCTTCGCTAGAAGCATTGCACACCAACGATGCTGTTTGTACCCGTACGACGCGCATGCGCATTGCGGTGGATACGCATGCGCAATTTTGCCGTTTTTTAACTGATCTCTGCGCTGCGAAAATCGGCAGCGAGCGATCAACTCGGAATGACCCCCATAGCTTATACGATTAAGCGCTGTGTTCTAGCAATCCTAAGAACGCGACTAGAACCAGTCAATGCCTACCTACAGTAGGTTGACGTGGTCAAAAGGCCGACATTGTCAATGGTCAACGCACAAATGGTTGCCACAAGTTTTTGGGGTTTATTTTTTTCAAGTTTTTCCAACTTTTGCTTGATTAACCATCCACGTGGACTACGACTAGGAATAGTAACCTGCGGTGTGCGCAGCGGTAGCGGAGAGAGGAACCGAGCCAGCGTGGGTACACGTTTCCACTAATTGTACTTAGATACGGTTAAACATTCAAAATGACACAAAAAAAAATCTCATGGCGCAGCTAAGTGGCAAAGTCCATGGCGCACCAAGGGGGGGCTTTCTGGCGCAATTTGAGGAAAGATATATGTGGGCACATTTGCTGAAAGGCTAAAAATGATATGTGACAAATCTGTTGATAATCTTTGAAGCTTTGTATTATTAGTGACGGCTGTACTCGTTATACTCGTTATAGATAAATGAGACAGATACTTACAGCCACTTGATTCCCCGACAGATCCCCGTATGCAGAATGAGGGTTAGTAATGTCCCGATTAATAGTTGAATCTTCATTTTCAGAGCCACAAAAATCCAGGCGAAGAAATACAAAGCGTCAAAGGCGACTGCAATCCGGATGTCTTCTATAATCTTTACTCGCTGTTAGGACGTCTGCCTCAAGAGGAGAACCTACAGTATATAAGGAAACATCACATTAAATATATATTCCGGTAAAATCACTTACTGACATCTGAACTGACTAACACGCATCACGCTCTGGCGCCGACCCACAGTTTAAGTGATGACACGAAACCCACAAGTGCTTAGATTTTAGCATCACTCGACCCGAGTTCATGTTGAGTACAATGTTATTTTCTCAAAAACATTCACCATGAAAGAACACCTAAAAAAAGCAAATTACAGACGCTCACTCATCTGTCTTATTCATATCTGTAATTCATCACAAAATATCTTAAGGTATCAAGGCTAATAGTTTTGCAGAGTATAAAGTAACTGTTAATAAAAAAATAAATATCTGACATTTAAGTGACGGGGGGTATGTATTGCAGCCATGCACCGTTGAATAGTTCAGACATCACAGTCCTGTCGGCGAATGGCTGTCTTGCCCAATTCAGCAATCTGCACAAAGTTTAACTTTTCTATAACTAACGCCATCTGAAGATAGCATTAACTGCTCTATCCTATGGTAAGCGCTGTCGGAGATCGTAGAGCTATCTTCAGATCTTGCCACTCCTTCCTATGTAGTGTAAGTACCAGCACTGACCAATGGCTATGCAGGAGCAGGAACACAGCTGGGTCAACACCGGGACGCGTAAAGTTTTGACGCAGTGATCAGTAGCTAAAAAACATGGCCCAAATGTATTAAGCTTTAACAAGAGATAAAGTAGAGAGTGATAAATGACCAGCCAATCAGCTCCTAACTTTCATTTTTCAAACAGCCTGCGGCATGGCAGTTAGGAAGCTGATTGGCTGGTCATTTATCACTCTTTATCTGTCTCCAGTTTATCTCTTGTTAAAGCTTAATACATTTGGGCACATAACATATTTCTTGCCGGCTCACTTATTAGAGCATGAGTAGAATGTTAAATAGACCCAATGCTACATCTCTTATCGCTGCAGCGATAAAAAAATTTACCAGGAAAATTTGCAACGAGTCTCTCACTACATGCTGCCATATTTCTGTGAAAGTCCACTGCACAGCCAAATTCCCTGCCATGGTTCAATATCTAAACTTAAAATGTCCACCTTGAGATATACTTTGCATACAACCAATTATGTTATTATTAATGTTTACTACGAATATTATTAATTTATTCATAGCGCTCGCATATTTCGTAGCGCTTTACATAGAGTATTTCAGTCACTCACTCCAGTCCCAGCCCCCCGTAGAGCTTACAATCTATGGGGGTCATTCCGAGTTGATCACTAGCTGAAAATGTTCGCTGTGCAGCGATGATGCAAAAATCGGCACTTCTGCGCATGCGTATGCGGCGCAATGCGCACGCGCGACGTACTTTCACAGCGGCCGATGTAGTTTCACACAGGGTCTAGTGAAGCTTTTCAGTCGCACTGCTGGCCGCAGAGTGATTGACAGGAAGTGGGAGTTTCTGGGTGTCAACTGACCGTTTTCAGGGAGTGATCGAAAAAACGCAGGCGTGCCAGTAAAAACGCAGGCGTGGCTGGGCGAACGCTGGGCGTGTTTGTGACGTCAAAACAGGAACTGAACAGTCTGAAGTGATCGCAAGCGCTGAGTAGGTCTGGAGCTACTCTGAAACTGCACAATTTTTTTTCATAGTCGCTCTGCGATCCTTTCGTTCGCACTTCTGCTAAGATAAAATACACTCCCAGTGGGCGGCGCCATAGCGTTTGCACGGCTGCTAAAAACTGCTAATGAGCGATCAACTCGGAATGACCCCCTATATTCTCTACCGTCATGTTGACAAAGTTGGCACTTGGCAAACGGCAGATTTCTGTGCCGTATAATAGTCTGTAATAATTCCCGTAGCCCTTTAAGACATTTCCCTTTACTATAAGGACAAGACCCAACGTATGGCTTGCATTAATCTCCTGATTGCATGAAGTTTTCCTTTTTCTTTTTCATTAACCCTCTACATATGGTAGGATTCAAATGTCTGTTTATTTTTTCTCCATATACGTTTACATGCCAGGGAAGTGAAAATCAAATTTAAAACCCAATCCTGATACATTGAAAATGATTGTCAGCGTAGAGGAACTGAGGACTTCGCCCCCCCTCTCTGATGCTCAGAATATAGGGTCACCCCCGCCCCGCAGATGTTGACATGTGTCTGATACAGTACGAAGGAATGCACTGTATTGAGTGACACCCATTATTTCCCTTCTCACCTCATTAACTTTCTCACTCTAATATACAAACATGTGGCTGAGTGTGTATCGGTTCCTGCAAAGTGTGCACAGAACCCGCGTCAAGTTCCTTCTTTTCTTATTTTCAAATTACAGCTGAACTCTCTGCGGGTGAATATTACAGACGCGGTCAATACAACGCACAGCTGTTTTCTAGTGGTCTCAAAATTGTATTGAAACAATTACAAATACGTCTGCGAAGGTTTGACGCCTCCTGCCAAAATCTGCGATCCCATCGTTGCTTCCGAAGAGGCAGCTTTGGATCATCATCGCAACTGTTCGCAGCCCTCGGCCATTCTGCGTAAGGTGAAGCTTACTGAGATCGGACGTTGGAACCCCTCTGCCGGGGATGGGAAGTTTGCCTCCCACGGGGCCCCGTTTTGTAGAATAGTCCCGGTTGCCGCCTCCCAAGCACCGCAGTTATGGTGGCCAATCCCGGGATCGGGATCGGCGGGATCCTGGGATTTAGGGCCAAAAACGGCCGTGATTCAATCCCGGGATTGGAAGCTCCAATCCCGGGGATTGAGGGATCAGCGTTGAGCGTTCACAGGACGCTCAGACGCTTCCCGGCTTCCTTCTTCCGGCTCCCCAGCGCAGCGTGAGAGGTCACGCTGTGCCATCACACACTGCTGGGAGCCGCCAGGAGAGAGCGGAGTATGGTCCCCACCCCCCCGCCCCCGGTATATAGTGTGTTATGTGTGCTGGGCGGGCGAGGCATAGCGAGGGGGCAGCCAACCATGGGTATCCCTCGAAATCCGGGATTGGCCATTTTTAAATCCCGATACCCGGGATTGAAAAAATGGCCCGGGATTGGATTCCTTAACCGCAGCATGTCAATCATTCTGCGGCTAAGGCGGGGGGATGGGGGGGGGCTGTGAGTGATTATCCCACCACTGGATCTGTACGTAAATCATCGGGTTTGCGCAGAATTCTGAATCAGGCCCAAAGACGCAGTACAAATTGATGCATGGTAGCAGAACTGTATTGGCAGTGTACCTGGGCGGCAACTGGGCGCTAACATGGGGATGGTTATAATGGTGCGACTGACGGTGGGATCTTAAGACGCACCAAGTGATGTCTGGATCCTGAGAGCGGGCATCTCAGTACTTTTGCACACACTGATGTACACAAGCGAAGTACTTTGTAGCACAATCAGCATAAAGTCACGGACAGGACAAAAGATGGTTCCGGTATGAATGGTCGACCATGTTATGGTCGACAGTCATTAGGTCGACCATGTTATGGTCGACAGTCATTAGGTCGACCACTATTGGTCGACATTGACATGGTCGACATGAACACATGGTCGACACATGAAAATGGTCGACACGTGAAAAGGTCGACATGCATTTTTTTTACTTTTTTTGGTGTCGTTTTTTGCGTAAAGTGACGGGGAACCCCAATTAGTACACCGCGTCCCCTCGCATGGCTCGGCACAGATTACCATTCCCAATCGTAGTCCACGTGGATCGTAAAGTATGGAAAAGTTCCACAAAATAAATTTTTTTTAGAAAAATGCATGTCGACCTTTTAATGTCGACCTTTCGTGTGTCGACCATTTTCATGTGTCGACCATGTGTCCATGTTGACCATGTCAATGTCGACCAATAGTGGTCGACCTAATGACTGTCGACCATAACATGGTCGACCATCTGAACGGATACCACAAAAGATGCAATACAAGATACAACAATTTCATTTGTTTGCTTTGTGTACGCCCTCCAGCAGCTTTTACCCAGCATATTGCTTTATGGTTCCGACTATCTTCTGTGCCTCCCAGCCATGGCTTTGTATTATTGGGAAGAGATGTTTATTGTGGTTGCCTGGGATACAGCACAAAGTTACTTTCCGGATGAAGATACATTCTTACCAGAGAGCAGTACAGAGTAGGCAACAGCGCTGAAAAAACTCTAGCTGGTGATATAAACGTATGGCTAAAAAGCACAGAAGGATTCTAGAAGATAATAAAGTTATCTGTAGGGTGATGATAACCATTTGACGGAATTTCTCCCTTGAAGTACTGCCTACTCCAGAAAATGTCAACATGTCCCTGAATAGTACTATTTCTTTCCAAATATAGCATTTGATTCTGGCGCATTGCCTGTGTTACGGAGACATTACAAGCTGAATAGGTTCCAAAGGCAAGGGCAGTGTTTCTGAGAGATGACGGGGTCGCCTCCTGGAGAAGCTGCGTAGGAGTCAGCAGGCTACATAACGTCAACTGGGATAAAAGTTGGAGGTGTCTATCTATTACTCCTAAAACAGCTGTTTCGGCATAGCTTAGGCAGCTTTCAGTGTCCCTGCAAATTACCAGGAGCCAAACGCAGGAAATACAGAACCTCCTGCGTTAACGCTGGTATGTACCTAGAAATGTCACTCAAATCGCAAAGGGGATGTAGTTATGTGACCAGTGGTCTCCTTCACAATACCGAGCCCGACATCCCGCCAGCTCTCAATCCCGACAGAGGGGATGGCAACTAACAGGGACTATTCCCACTCGTGGGTGTCCATGACAACCATAAACTGGGAATAGAACCTGTGGCGAGCGACATTCTGCGACCGGGATCCTGGCCGGTATCCCATACCCAACCCTCGCAAAGGACAGCTCTCCTGGTAATTCAGCTTGAAATGGGTAACACCATCTAAAGATCTAAAGATGGAGGTACTCACCGGGTCCAAGCTACAAATTGTATTGCATTTCAGAGCGGGGGCGTAGCTTAAACAATGCGTCGTGGTAACCACGCCCCCATTCCGCCCCGCCTCCTCTTTTTGTCATTGTCCTGCCCCGCCCCCCTGCTGAGCTGACCTGGCTGCTTTCTCCCGTAGTAGTAGGTAACTATGGTATGCACCTTTAGGAGCTGACTGGCTGGTACTTTGCGGTTTATGTACTAAGGGATCTATTCATGAAGCAGTGAAAAGAGTGGAGAAGTGAGCCAGTGGAGAACTTGCCCATGGCAACCAATCAGCTGCACCGTACAATTGTATAGTATGCAAATTATAGATGTTGCTTCAATGCTGATTGGCTGCCATGGGCAACTTCTCTACTGGTTCACTTCTCCGCACTTTTCACTGCTTCATGAATAGACCCCAAAGTCTTGGAGAGAGATAAAGTGGAGAGAGATAAAAATAGCGATCACTCTATATTACGCTCCTCGCCGAGACAGGCTTTTAATGAAGCCGTTGTCTGGGCAACCTTTTTTTTTTTTTTTTTTTTAAATAAACATTACTTTTTAAAAAAATCTCTGTGACAGAAAGCAATAAGGATCCATCCTTTCCAGGGCCTCATCACCAGCAATGATAAATAGCCTACAAAGCCGTCATTCTGACCACTTCAGTCATGGCGTCCGCCCCAGCCACCGCAAGAGCCCTTTCTGCTGATTATTTTACATTTGATTGTGTCTACAGGTAGACGTAACCGTTAATGCATTAGTATCAGTACAGTATATAATACAGTATAAGCCGCATAGAACGTGCGAAATGCAAACATTTGGAAAAGTCCTATTCTGCCTTTATACACAAGAAGTGATGCTGGCAACATGAGCATGTAAGTAAATCATGTACTAAGCAGTGATAAAGGTGGAGAAGTGAGCCAGTGGAGAAGTTGCCCATGACAACCAATCAGCTGCTCTGTATACTTTTATAGTATGCAAATGACTAATGTTACGTCAAAGCTGATTGGTTGTCATGGGCAACTTCTCCACTGGCTCACTTCTCCACTTTTATCACTGCTTAGTACATGTCTCTCTTAGTTCAGCATAGTTCAGAATTCACTGGTGTTTAAGGAGCTTTGGATAAACTTAAAATCACAGGAAGTTTCCCTTTAGGAGATTATTTAATGTGGAATTTTTATAAATTGTATTTTAGAATGTCACTTGTGAGGGGATACAACAAAGTACAAACCTAATGCATTATAAGTGACGCGATTGTTCCTTAAAATGTATTTTCAAAGAGCCGTCCTGTTTTAAACCACGATAAAATATTTGGCAATAGTATCAGCGACGCTAGACGGCAGATTCAATCAGCCACCGGGCTTACTCCGTGGCTAATTCCCTGACTGGACCTATTCAATTAGCGCCTCATTCCCGTGCATTAAGCCCCAAAGGGTGCACTTAATGCAAATGTTTCCTCACAGCCTCAGGCGCTAATGGCCGTTTCCTGGGGATGGGGGGGGGGGGGGGGGTGTGACCAGGCCCCCACCCCCCCTTAGGAAACAATAGAGGGGGGGGGAAGTGTTTTCAGCACAATAGAACGGAGAGAATAGTATGGGAATCGGAGGATTGGGGCCTAATGATATGTTTCTATGGTAATCGCGTCACAGGGCCCCACCCCCTATGCAACTATGCAGTAATCATAGTATTTCCCTGTAATGGCACGGTTAGCCCAGCCCCGCCCCCTCTGCCGCCCCCCTGTTTCACCTCTATTGGTACCACGAATACCATCACTGCTATGTGACATTGTGCACAGCAACATTAATCCCAACGGACGCCCATTTTCTCATAATCCATGGATTCATGAGGTTGGTCTACTTTTCCCATGAGTCCTCGCCAAAATTCAGTAGTCTCCCGGAATGTAGACAAGCATGCTATATACTGTAAATGTATACCCAGTGTAGGTTTCAGCATTGGTGCATTGCTGGCGGAGGCTGGCGCAGTTCCGTAGCAGAGTGCCTCTCACACCTTCATCTTACATTATAAATCACACCTAAGCAGTTTTGGCAATGTACTTTTTTTTTTCTTGCCCTCTTTTATTTTGCCTGTGTCTGGATGTACTCTTACGCTCTTGTTTGTCCAATGTCTGCGTTTCTCAGACGTTTCCAGTGGGCGTCACAATACAAATCCCAGCGGCTGCGACATTTGCGTATTTTTGCACAGCCGACGTGTACTGAATCGCAGCTGTGGCGGCATTTGCATATATCTCTGATTCAGGCCCTAGAGCAGAGATGGGGGACCTTCGGCCCTCCAGCTGTTGTAGAACTACACATCCCAGCATGCCCAGCAACAGTTTTAGCATGGCCAAATAGCAAAACTGTAGCAAGGCATGCTGGTATGTGTAGTTCAATAACAGCTGGAGGGCCGAAGCTCTCAGATCAGTGATGGCTAACCTTGACACTCCAGCTGTTGTTGAACTACACATCCCAGCATGCCCTGCTACAATATTGCTATTTGGCCTTGCTAGAACTGATGCAAGGCATGCTGGGATGTGTAGTTCAGCAACAGCTGGAATGTCAAGGATAGCCATCACTGTCTCAGATGCTGTTTGTGAATCAGACAGGTGTAGGGATTCTGTCCATAAGGAAACCGACCAGAACACAGGGCCTGCTACATCCGCAGAACCCTGGAGAATCTGCTGCAGACCTGCTACATCCGCAGAACCCTGGAGAATCTGCTGCAGACCTGCTACATCCGCAGAACCCTGGAGAATCTGCTGCAGACCTGCTACATCCGCAGAACCCTGGAGAATCTGCTGCAGACCTGCTACATCCGCAGAACCCTGGAGAATCTGCTGCAGACCTGCTACATCCGCAGAACCCTGGAGAATCTGCTGACCTGCTACATCCGCAGAACCCTGGAGAATCTGCTGCAGACCTGCTACATCCGCAGAACCCTGGAGAATCTACTGCAGACCTGCTACATCCGCAGAACCCTGGAGAATCTACTGCAGACCTGCTACATCCGCAGAACCCTGGAGAATCTACTGCAGACCTGCTACATCCGCAGAACCCTGGAGAATCTGCTGCAGATTTGAGACCACCTCTGGCACTAGACTGTTGGCAGATACAAGTTCATGCAACCAACGCCCAGTCTCTGCTAGTCCCGCGTCGCCCTTTATTTGCCGGTAGCTGCTCGCACCTGCACTCTGATTACACAAGGCACATCTGCTACCTCAGAGCAGTCTTTTGTTCTAAATCATTCTGTGCCTGGCATGTGCCAAGAAGGCATGCTGACTAAACGGGTGGAGGGGGGGGCTCAGTGCCACCCAGAGGACTACCTGTTACCAGGCAGTGAGAACCGCAATCTTCTGTCAGTGCTTACCGCAGCGATTGCCTCTAGTTTTCTGTAATATTGTGGTCCAGAGTGCAAAGGGTTAACTAATTGCCCTGCCAGCCAGTCTCGTGGGACCCACCACAAGCGTTACCCGGTCAACCAGCTGGTACATGTACTTTGGAACTGAAATCCCAGATTTTCGCTTTCAGTTCCATTAAGAAACCACCAAACTCGACCTTAATTTATTATTATTATTATTATTACTACCAGTTATTAATATAGGCCCTCATTCCGAGTTGTTCGCTCGGTATTTTTCATCGCATCGCAATGAAAATCCGCTTAGTACGCATGCGCAATGTTCGCACTGCGACTGCGCCAAGTAACTTTGCTATGTAGAAAGTAATTTTACTCACGGCTTTTTCATCGCTCCGGCGATCGTAATGTGATTGACAGGAAATGGGTGTTACTGGGCGGAAACACGGCGTTTCAGGGGCGTGTGGCTGAAAACGCTACCGTTTCCGGAAAAAACGCAGGAGTGGCCGGAGAAACGGTGGGAGTGCCTGGGCGAACGCTGGGTGTGTTTGTGACGTCAACCAGGAACGACAAGCACTGAACTGATCGCACAGGCAGAGTAAGTCTGAAGCTACTCCAAAACTGCTACGAGGTTTGTGATCGCAATATTGCGATTACTTCGGTCGCACTTTTAAGAAGCTAAGATACACTCCCAGTAGGCGGCGGCTTAGCGTGTGTAACTCTGCTACATTCGCATTGCGACCGATCAACTCGGAATGAGGGCCATAGTGCACACATATTCCGCAGCACTGTACAGAGAATATTTGGCCCATTCATATCGGTCCCTGCCCCAGTGGAGCTTACACTCTATATTCCCTACCACATGTACATGCACACACATTCACACTACGGTTAATTTTGTCCGGAGCCAATTAACCTACCAGTATATTTTTGCTTCGTGGGAGGAAACCGGAGTACCCGAAGGAAACCCACTCAAGTACGGGAAGAATATACAAACTCCGCACAGTTAGGGCCATGGTGGGAATTGAACCCATTACCTCAGTACTGTGAGGCAGTAATACCTACACCAGGGATTGGGCTTCTTAGGCTACTGGACACCATTAGCTCCAGAGGGACCGAACACAGGCCCAGCCTCGGAGCTCGGTCCCAGAGCCGCGCCGCCGGCCCCCTTACAGAGCCAGAAGCAAGAAAAGGTCCGGAAAAATCGGCGGCAGAAGACATCAGTCTTCAACAAGGTAGCGCACAGCACTGCAGCTGTGCGCCATTGTTACTCAGGCACACTTCACACTCCGGTCACTGAGGGTGCAGGGCGCTAGGGGGGGGCGCCCTGAGCAGCAATGTAAACACCTTGGCTGGCATAAATACACCACATATAACCCCCAGGGCTATATGGGTGTATTTTAACCCCTGCCAGAACTCACCTAAAAAGCGGGAGAAAAGGCCACCGAGAAGGGGGCGGAGCCTATCTCCTCAGCACACGGGCGCCATTTTCCATCACAGCTCCGCTGGAAGGACGTCTCCCTGACTCTCCCCTGCAGTCCTGCACTACAGAAAAGGGTAAAAAAGAGAGGGGGGCACTAATTTGGCGCAGTTTTATACTAACAGCAGCTATAAAGGGAAAAGCACATTTTATAGTGGTATTCCTGTCTATATATAGCGCTCTGGTGTGTGCTGGCATACTCTCCCTCTGTCTCCCCAAAGGGCTAGTGGGGTCCTGTCCTCTATCAGAGCATTCCCTGTGTGTGTGCGGTGTGTCGGTACGATTGTGTCGACATGTTTGAGGAGGAAAATGAGATGGAGGCGGAGCAATTGCCTATTATAGAGTTGTCACCCCCTAGGGAGTCGACACCTGAGTGGATGAGCTTGTGGAAGGAATTGCGTGACAGTGTCAGCTCCTTACGACAGACAGTTGACGACATGAGACAGCCGGCTACTCAGCTTGTGCCTGTCCAGGGGTCTCAAATGCCATCAGGGGCTTTAAAACGCCCGTTACCTTAAATGGCAGACACAGACACGGATACTGACTCCAGTGTCGATGATGAGGAGACAAACGTGACTTCCACTAGGGCCACACGTTACATGATTGAAGCAATGAAAAATGTTTTGCATATATCTGAAAATACAAGTTCCACTAAAAAGGGTATTATGTTTGGTGAGAAAAAACTGCCTGTAGTTTTTCCTGTATCCGAGGAATTAAATGAAGTGTGTGATGAGGCGTGGGTTTCCCCCGATAAAAAACTGATAATTCCTAAAAGGTTATTGGCATCGTACCCTTTCCCGCCAGAGGATAGGGCACGTTGGGAAACACCCCCTAGGGTGGATAAAGCGCTCACACGCTTGTCTAAACAGGTAGCACTACCCTCTCCTGATACGGCCGCCCTAAAGGAACCTGCCGATAGAAAGCTGGAGAATATCCTAAAATGTATATACTCTCACACGGGTGTTATACTGCGACCAGCAATCGCCTCAGCCTGGATGTGCAGTGCGGGCCTGGCGTGGTCGGATTCCCTGACTGAAAATATTGATACCCTAGATAGGGACAGTATATTATTGACTATAGAACATTTGAAGGATGCATTTCTATATATGCGTGATGCACAGAGGGATATTTGCCGACTGGCATCAAGAGTTAGCGCGCTGTCCATTTCTGCAAGAAGAGGTTTATGGACGCGGCAGTGGTCAGGTGATGCGGATTCTAAAAGGCACATGGAAGTATTGCCTTATAAGGGGGAGGAGTTATTTGGGGTAGGTCTATCAGACCTGGTAGCCACGGCAACTGCTGGAAAATCCACATTTTTACCCCAGGTAGCTTCTCAACCTAAGAAGACGCCATATTATCAGGCGCAGTCCTTTCGGCCCCATAAGGGCAAGCGGGCAAAAGGCGCCTCATTTCTGCCCCGTGGCAGAGGGAGAGGAAAAAGGCTGCAACAAACAGCCAGTTCCCAGGAACAAAAGCCCTCTCCCGCCTCCGCAAAGTCCTCAGCATGACGCTGGGGCTTTACAAGCGGACTCAGGCACGGTGGGGGCCCGTCTCAAGAAGTTCAGTGCGCAGTGGGCCCACTCGCAAGTGGACCCCTGGATCCTTCAGGTGGTATCTCAGGGGTACAAATTGGAATTCGAGACGTCTCCTCCTCGCCGTTTTCTAAAGTCTGCTTTACCGACGTCTCCCTCAGACAGGGAGGCAGTATTGGAAGCCATTCACAAGCTGTATTCCCAGCAGGTGATAATCAAGGTACCCCTCCTACAACAGGGAAAGGGGTACTATTGCACACTATTTGTGGTACCGAAGCCGGACGGCTCGGTGAGACCAATTTTAAACCTAAAATCCTTGAACACTTACATACAAAGGTTCAAATTCAAGATGGAGTCACTCAGGGCAGTGATTGCAAACCTGGAAGAAGGGGACTATATGGTGTCTCTGGACATCAAAGATGCTTACCTACATGTCCCAATTTACCCTTTTCACCAAGGGTACCTCAGGTTTGTGGTACAGAACTGTCACTATCAGTTTCAGACGCTGCCGTTTGGATTGTCCACGGCTCCCCGGGTCTTTACCAAGGTAATGGCCGAAATGATGATACTCCTTCGAAGGAAGGGAGTTTTAGTTATCCCTTACTTGGACGATCTCCTGATAAGGGCAAGATCCAGGGAACAGTTGGAAGTCGGAGTAGCACTATCTCAGATAGTGCTGCGCCAGCACGGTTGGATTCTCAATATTCCAAAATCGCAGCTGATCCCGACGACACGACTTCTATTCCTAGGGATGATCCTGGACACAGTCCAGAAAAAGGTGTTTCTCCCGGAGGAGAAAGCCAGGGAGTTATCCGAACTAGTCAGAAATCTCCTAAAACCAGGCCAAGTCTCAGTGCATCAATGCACAAGGGTCCTGGGAAAGATGGTGGCTTCTTACGCAGCAATCCCATTCGGCAGATTCCACGCAACAACCTTCCAGTGGGATCTGCTAGACAAATAGTCCGGGTCGCATCTTCAGATGCATCAGCGGATAATCTTGTCACCAAGGACAAGGGTGTCTCTCCTGTGGTGGTTGCAGAGTGCTCATCTTCTAGAGGGCCTCAGATTCGGCATTCAGGACTGGGTCCTGGTGACCACGGATGCCAGCCTGAGAGGCTGGGGAGCAGTCACACAGGGAAGAAATTTCCAGGGCTTGTGGTCAAGCCTGGAGACATCACTTCACATAAATATCCTGGAGCTAAGGGCCATCTACAATGCTCTAAGCCTAGCAAGACCTCTGCTTCAAGGTCAGCCGGTGCTGATCCAGTCGGACAACATCACGGCAGTCGCCCACGTAAACAGACAGGGCGGCACAAGAAGCAGGAGGGCAATGACAGAAGTCGCAAGGATTCTTCGCTGGGCGGAAAATCATGTGATAGCACTGTCAGCAGTGTTCATTCCGGGAGTGGACAACTGGGAAGCAGACTTCCTCAGCAGACACGACCTCCACCCGGGGGAGTGGGGACTTCACCCAGAAGTCTTCCGCATGATTGTGAACCGTTGGGAAAAACCAAAGGTGGACATGATGGCGTCCCGCCTCAACAAAAAACTAGACAGGTATTGCGCCAGGTCAAGGGACCCTCAGGCAATAGCTGTGGACGCTCTGGTAACACTGTGGGTGTACCAGTCAGTGTATGTGTTCCCTCCTCTGCCTCTCATACCCAAGGTACTGAGAATCATAAGAAGGACAGGAGTAAGGACTATACTCGTGGCTCCGGATTGGCCAAGAAGGACTTGGTACCCGGAACTTCAAGAGATGCTCACAGAGGACCCGTGGCCTCTACCTCTAAGAAAGGACCTGCTCCAGCAGGGACCCTGTCTGTTCCAAGACTTACCGCGGCTGCGTTTGACGGCATGGCGGTTGAACGCCGGATCCTGAAGGAAAAAGGCATTCCGGATGAAGTCATCCCTACCCTGATCAAAGCCAGGAAGGATGTAACCGTACAACATTATCACCGTATTTGGCGTAAATATGTTGCGTGGTACGAGGCCAGGAAGGCCCCTACAGAGGAATTTCAACTGGGTCGTTTCCTGCATTTCCTGCAAACAGGACTGTCTATGGGCCTAAAATTAGGGACCATTAAGGTTCAAATTTCGGCCCTGTCGATTTTCTTACAAAAAGAACTGGCTTCAGTTCCTGAAGTTCAGACGTTTGTCAAGGGGGTACTGCATATACAGCCTCCTTTTGTGCCTCCAGTGGCACCTTGGGATCTCAATGTAGTTTTGGGGTTCCTAAAATCACATTGGTTTGAACCACTCTCCACTGTGGACTTAAAATATCTCACATGGAAAGTGGTAATGCTGTTAGACCTGGCTTCAGCCAGGCGTGTCTCAGAATTGGCGGCTTTATCCTATAAAAGCCCTTACCTAATTTTTCATACGGACAGGGCAGAATTGAGGACTCGTCCTCAATTTCTCCCTAAGGTGGTTTCAGCGTTTCACTTGAACCAGCCTATTGTGGTACCTGCGGCTACTAGGGACTTGGAGGACTCCAAGTTGCTGGACGTAGTCAGGGCCCTGAAAATATATGTTTCCAGGACGGCTGGAGTCAGAAAATCTGACTCGCTGTTTATCCTGTATGCACCCAACAAGCTGGGTGCTCCTGCTTCTAAGCAGACTATTGCTCGTTGGATTTGTAGTACAATTCAGCTTGCACATTCTGTGGCGGGCCTGCCACAGCCAAAATCTGTAAAAGCCCATTCCACAAGGAAGGTGGGCTCATCTTGGGCGGCTGCCCGAGGGGTCTCGGCTTTACAACTTTGCCGAGCAGCTACTTGGTCAGGGGCAAACACGTTTGCTAAATTCTACAAATTTGATACCCTGGCTGAGGAGGACCTGGAGTTCTCTCATTCGGTGCTGCAGAGTCATCCGCACTCTCCCGCCCGTTTGGGAGCTTTGGTATAATCCCCATGGTCCTTACGGAGTTCCCAGCATCCACTAGGACGTCAGAGAAAATAAGAATTTACTTACCGATAATTCTATTTCTCGTAGTCCGTAGTGGATGCTGGGCGCCCATCCCAAGTGCGGATTGTCTGCAATACTTGTACATAGTTATTGTTACAAAAATCGGGTTATTATTGTTGTGAGCCATCTTTTCAGAGGCTCCTCTGTTATCATGCTGTTAACTGGGTTCAGATCACAGGTTGTACGGTGTGATTGGTGTGGCTGGTATGAGTCTTACCCGGGATTCAAAATCCTTCCTTATTGTGTACGCTCGTCCGGGCACAGTATCCTAACTGAGGCTTGGAGGAGGGTCATAGGGGGAGGAGCCAGTGCACACCAGGTAGTCCTAAAGCTTTTACTTTTGTGCCCAGTCTCCAGCGGAGCCGCTATTCCCCATGGTCCTTACGGAGTTCCCAGCATCCACTACGGACTACGAGAAATAGAATTATCGGTAAGTAAATTCTTATTTTCTATTTTCATGCAAATTTACAAACAAAGAGCTGGAAGCATTGTGACAGCAAAACGCCATCTGACTGCTTCATGGTACGGCTCGCCCGCAGTCAATGAGGGCAGACGGGGAGAGAGCCTCCATTAAAATTTGTGATACAGTAGCCACAAGCTGCCATAGGCTGATGCCACCTATGTCTGCCATTGGATATGGAGGGATAAGAAATATCTGCTGTGCTCCATCCAGGGCAGCCACCAGGGGGGGACTGTGGGGACTGGTGTCCCGGTCCCTTACAGAGAGGGGGGCCCACCCCTGGCTCCTATCGCCAATACCAGGAGAGCTGCACCAGGCTGTGAAACAACAGTGGGCTGATGCACAGGGAGGACTTCTTAAAACAAGCCTCCGAACCGTTCCTGTAAGTCCGCACGCAACGCTCCACCTATATGTACCGTCACAATGTATGACATCACAACCGGTGATCGTGGGGCGATCTTCAATTGATTTTTTTATTGCGCTGTTCGCGCATATAGAGGTCATGTATAGCAGCTCAACCCAACCAAAGCAATCGGCGCAGCGGAAAGTCCAGTTTGCGCACTCAAAAGGGTCACTTTTTTGCGCATTTCAGCTCGTCAGCTCTAGTAGGTGCAAGCTAAAATGCCGGCGCCGTCAGCTGATCGTGCCTGAATGAAGCAACAATTAAATTGCCCCGTAGGGCGACATCTAGTAGCTACCGGTGAGAAAAACAATTGCATACCGCAGTATGGAGGTCATTCCGAGTTGACTGCAGCCAGCAACTTTTTGCTGCTCGTGCAATCAACCTGACGCCGCCTATGGGGGAGTGTCTTATAGCATAGCAGGGCTGCGATCACTTGTGCAGCCCTGCTATGCCAAAAATGTTTCAAGTAAAACAAGACCAACCCTGTAGTTACTCACCCTGTGCGACGGATCCAGCGAAGAAGGTCCCGGTCCTGACATCAGACATCCGCCCTTCAAACGCCTTGACACGCCTGCGTTGGACTCACCATACCTGGAAAACGGTGAGTATCCGCCCCGGAACGCCTCCCGCCTGTCCGTCCTCATGCAATCGCCGTTGCGATTCCATCTCTCCCTGGCGGCGGCGTTGCCCGACGACGATCGTCGCCGGGCAACGACGCGCGTGCGCAATGCGTCCACGGAGCATGCGCATTTCTGACCCGTTCGCACCGCAGCAAAGAACCGCTGCGTGCGAACGGGTCGGAATGACCCCCTGTATGTCCTTATCCCATATATATGATCAAAGGGTTCAGTATGAAATACCGACGTTCGGGATGCCGGCGGTCACATGAGGATCCCGACATCGGACATCGGCTACAGCTAACCACCCCCTAACGCCCCCCCCCCACTCTTCCAGGCCCTAATCCTAGCCCTAACCCCAATACTCACCTTCAGTATTCTGACGGTCGGTCACATGACATAGATTTTGGGAATCCGGCGTCGGTTACATGACATAGAGGTGAATGCCTAGGGCACCATTGCTCTGGGGGACGGGTGTGGGGGGGGGGGGATTTTGACGACAGTAGGTCACCAAATTGTCAGGCTGTACCCGCGCATTTAGCAGTCTCGGAATGTAAGTGCTTCCGTTGCAGTGCAGCTACTCCCCCCTCTGCCAATATCAGAGCATGTGCCTTTAAGAGAGGCTTTTGGGGAGGGTGACAGCTAATGATCTGCATCCAGCATCAAATGTTTTCTCCCTCCTCCCACATCCCCCCTTACATCTCCTGCTAATGCACAGAAGCATATGAAAGCCCAGGCCGAGAAGCTTCGGGTTTTTTACTGCTTCCATCTAAAGTATGTGTATATGTTATTATTTTTTTTAAATCCAGATTTTAGGACGACGGTTTAACCATTTGATGAAGAACAGCGCGGGGTGTATTCATCTGGTCAGGGTGAGACATACATATTAAACGTGGCAGAGAAAGCCGGCTATCGGTGCGCCATCCATCTCCCCTGCCGTTCTGTCAACAGCCGCACATTAGTCAAATAAATATCAATATTAGCAGGAGCTGCGCCTACGTATAGAGCTTGTGAGCAGCCAGTGTTTCGCTTTCACAAGTAACAAGGCAGAAGTTTTTAGAAACTTTTCTTTAATTGGCATTCACTGCCCTTCCAATATAGCATGCCCCATAGGCGCGCAGTGTCTGCTAGGTGGGATTTGCCGTCTTCATTTTTGGTGTCCGGGGAATACAGCGATTTGAGACGGAGGTGGAATGCAATGGTGCATCCTGACTCCACAACAGGTCCCAGAGCAATCCCTGGTTCTCCAGTTTATACCGTGCCTGACGTCAGCCAATATTTGATATGAAAGTCTCTGTTCTTTGTGTACCGCGTCAAGGCCACCTACTGTATGAGGACCACCTAGCCTTACCCACAGGGAGGCCAGCCAAAGACAGACAGTCAGGATACACTGTATGGTGTTTAGGAGACACTGTAAAGCTGACGGGCAGTACAGGATCGTCTTCGGTGGCGCCACCAGCCTCGATTTTCACAAAAGCGCACTGATGTATGAAGCTAGACATGCGGATGGGAGGAGATTGGCGAACAGAGGATGCGGTAAAACCATATTCGCCTATTTTTGAAAGAGCATTTCAGGGAGATTGTGAAGGCATCACCTATGAGCGCGGTGTTGCAGTGGACACGTACTGCTGCGCCTGTTCACTAATCGTGTTCTACTAACAAGTGGTTCCATATAAGTGGACACAAGAAACCTTATATGAAAATGCATGCAAACATAGGGATCATAGGGATCTATGTACTAAGCCTTGGAGAGAGGTAAAGTGGAGAATGATAAAGTAGCAGCCAACGAGCTCCTAACTGTCATTTTTCAAACACAGCCTGTAACATGGCAGTTAGGAGCTGATTGACTGGCATTTCATCCAAGGCTTAGTAAATAGACATCATAGTGCCTTATATCCGGGAATGGATTAAAAGAATGACAGTAAACAGACAGTCGATGGGTCAGAAGATCGAAAGTCAGTAGGTCGACACGGTCAAAACATTGACAGTGAAATGGTCGACGTGGACTTAGGTTGAAAGGGTCAAAAGGTCCACGTGCAAATAGTCGACACGGCAAATGTCAACACATTTATTTATTTTTTAACCCTAATCCTATTGCCTAACCCTAACCGTCCCCTTCAGCAGCCTAACCCTAACCCTCCAGCAAGTGCCTAACACTAACTGTACCTTCCGGCAGCCTAACCCGTCCCCAAGTGTCTAACTCTCACCCCCAATTCTAACCCTAACCCTAAAACCCATAAAAAATCATGAAAATATGAGTCAACCTATTCTGTGTCGACAGTTTGCATGCTGACCTTTTCAGCATTTAGACCTTTTGACTCTTTCGCCCCAAAACACCTTGTTGACCATTTAACTGTTGACCGTTTGACCCTGACGGCCATCTGGTGTCGACCTACTGTTTATCTATGAGCTGTTTATCTTCCATCCGGACACCTTTACAATGAATACAGGGACACGGTACTGATGAGCCCATCTGAATGTATTTATCTCTGATTTATTGTCCCGTCCCCCCGTCCACCCCCCCAAGTACTGTATATAACAGCTGCATAATGGGGATAAAGTGCAATCAGGGAGATTGATAGACTCTTCAGGGAGTTAGGGAGATCGCTGCTATTCAGGGAGTCTCCCTGACATTCAGGTAGAGTTGGCAAGTTCTGTAGTCACTGTGCGCCTCGTTGTGCAGAGAAACGCTTTGGCAGAAACTGAGTTGATACAAATTCCAATGATCCCGGCTGGTAAAAAAATTTGGATAGTGAGATGCTCTGGGATTTGGAACAAAAACTGTCTACTACAATGTCATTTTCTAACAGCAACTTCAAAACAAAATGTACTCAGATTAACTACATTTTCAGTCTGGTTCTCAGTTGGACGCCAAGCGGCCACAAGCACGGGGAGCCGCGGCAGCCAGATTTAGGGGTCTATTTACTAAGCCTTGGAGAGAGATAAAGTGGGGGGAGATAAAATGCCAACCAAGCAGCTCCTAACTACCATATTACAGGCTGTGTTTGAAAAATGGCAGCAGCTGATTGGCTGGTACTTTATCTCTCTACAAGGCTTAGTAAATAGACCCCTTATTCCCTTATGTCAATGTGAGTATCCATGCAGGGAGCATACGTCAGCAACAGGCGGCCCTTTGTCATACACCCGTCCCATAACAGCATTAAGAGTCTGGCTACATGGCCACGACACACCCATGAAACGGATCTATATGCCCATTTCACGATACGTATGCGTATGCATGGTGCGGTCTAAGCACAGGTTGCCAAAAATGGGGCCCAAGTAAGGCTTGGTACACACCTGACCAACATGTATCGCCAGCAAAATGGACGATCAAGGTAGGTGTACACACTGGCCGATCAGACGTTCAACGTGTCGGTCAGGACACCCACCTGGGCGGGAATTTGAATTTTCCCACCTAGCTGTGACATCAGCCCCCCGCTGAAAGTATACGAGTACATGCAGCCAGATGGCCCTGTATATCTGCAGATATATTTGATGTCAGCTGTGCTGCACAGCCGACGCGATATGTCTGTGGATGGCGTCGATCACAGACATATCAGGGGTACAAACCTGCCGACGGACTTGCAATATATCGGCCGTTGTATACCCAGCTCAGGAATCAGGCCTAAACTGGGTACACAATGGCCTGATTCCTAAGCTTGCCATTGTGTGAGGCCCAAGTGCACTTAGGTCTAAAAAATCCTAAGGCTAAATATAGTATTAACGGCACCATACTGGGAACTACTGAGGAGGAAAGGGATCTAGGAGTCACTATTTCAGGTGACATAAAGGATAAATTAGTATCAAGGGTACTATAATGGAAACTACTGAGGAGGAAAGGGATCTAGGAGTCACTATTTCAGGTGACATAAAGGATAAATATAGTATTAACGGCACCATACTGGGAACTACTGAGGAGGAAAGGGATCTAGGAGTCACTATTTCAGGTGACATAAAGGATAAATTAGTATCAAGGGTACTATAATGGAAACTACTGAGGAGGAAAGGGATCTAGGAGTCACTATTTCAGGTGACATAAAGGATAAATATAGTATTAACGGCACCATACTGGGAACTACTGAGGAGGAAAGGGATCTAGGAGTCACTATTTCAGGTGACATAAAGGATAAATATAGTATTAACGGCACCATACTGGAAACTACTGAGGAGGAAAAGGATCTAGGAGTCACTATTTCAGGTGACATAAAGGATAAATTAGTATCAAGGGTACTATAATGGAAACTACTGAGGAGGAAAGGGATCTAGGAGTCACTATCTCAGGTGACATAAAGGATAAATATAGTATTAATGGCACTATAATGGAAACTACTGAGGAGGAAAGGGATCTAGGAGTCACTATTTCAGGTGACATAAAGGATAAATTAGTATCAAGGGTACTATAATGGAAACTACTGAGGAGGAAAGGGATCTAGGAGTCACTATCTCAGGTGACATAAAGGATAAATATAGTATTAATGGCACTATAATGGAAACTACTGAGGAGGAAAGGGATCTAGGAGTCACTATTTCAGGTGACATAAAGGATAAATATAGTATTAACGGCACCATACTGGGAACTACTGAGGAGGAAAGGGATCTAGGAGTCACTATTTCAGGTGACATAAAGGATAAATTAGTATCAAGGGTACTATAATGGAAACTACTGAGGAGGAAAGGGATCTAGGAGTCACTATCTCAGGTGACATAAAGGATAAATATAGTATTAATGGCACTATAATGGAAACTACTGAGGAGGAAAGGGATCTAGGAGTCACTATTTCAGGTGACATAAAGGATAAATATAGTATCAAGGGTACTATAATGCAGTGGCGTGCGGTGAGGTCAGTGGCTGGTGAGGCACTATAGCCATAATGTCCGCCGAATCCTGCCGATGGCCCCTACCGCCGCCGAGCCAATGCCCGCTACTTGCCCTGAGCCGCCTCTTGCTGCCACCGCCAATGGCTTAGAAACTTGCCCACCATCAACTGACCCAGCCCTCCGCCACTAATTTGCATCTCAGTCCAATGCCGCCAATGCCCGCTACCTGCCTGCTCATCATACTTGTGATATATTGTACATTTGTATAGAAAAAAAAAATAAAAAAATTAGTGTTTGGGAAGGGAGTAGGAGGAGGACATGAATGCAATTTTGTTGTCCAGGGCTTCCATTAACTTAATGGAAAAGGGTCTGAATGGGTTAAAAAATGTAAAAAAAAAAAATGCGTGAGGTCCCCCCTCCTAAGTATAACCAGCCTCGGTCTCTTTGAGCCGGTCCTGGTTGTTTAAATACCAGGAAAAAAATTGACAGGGGTTCACCGTATTTAGACAACCAGCACCGGGCTCTAAGACCGGTCCTGGTTCCAAAAATACGGGGGACAAAAGATGTAGGGGTCCCCCGTATTTTTAAAACCAGCACCGGGCTCCACTAGCCAGGGACATAATGCCACAGCCGGGGGACACTTTTATGTAGGTCCCTGCGGCCGTGGCATTACCCCCCCAACTAGTCACCCCTGGCCGGGGTTCCCTGGAGGAGTGGGGACCCCTTAAATCAAGGGTTCCCCCCCCTCCAGGCACCCAAGGGCCAGGGGTGAAGCCCGAGGCTGTCCCCAGCACCCCTGGGCGGTGGGTGTCAGGCTAATAGCCATGTGTGTAAAACAAAAGAGTATTGTTTTTTGTTGTGGAACTACAAGGCCCAGCAAGCCTCCCCCGCTTGCTGGTACTTGGGGAACCTCAAGTACCAGCGTGCGAGGAAATAACGGGCCCGCTGGTACCTGTAGTTCTACAACAACAAAAATACCCAAATAAAAACACAACACACGCACCGTGAAAGTAAAAGTTTATTAAAAACACACTTACACACTCACACATACTTACCTACATCCCACGCCGGTCACGTCCACTTGTCCAGTAGAATCCAATAGGGGTACCTGTAAAAATGAGAGAGAGATTACTTACCTACATCCCACGCCAGTCACGTCCACTTGTCCAGTAGAATCCATTAGGGCCGGTACCTGCAAAAACTGAAACTTATATATATCAATGCACAGGCCGGAGAGAGAGGGAGAGGGAGAGGGAGAGAGAGAGAGAGATATGAATGGATGGATGGATGTGCTGTACTCACCACAGGTGCCTCTCACTGTCCCTGCACTCCGGACGCGGCTCCGCTGCACACACAGACAGACACCTGCTGCTAAGGCTGGAGGAGGAGAGCGCCAGCCGCCGCTGCTCCACTACAGACGCCGGCTCCAGGAGCGCTGCCGCCGCTGTCTTCTACACAGGGTCCCTGACATGATCGGCAGCAGCAGGTGACGGACTACGGGGGGATGAAGGGAGGGGAGCAGATTACTGTCCCGCCGCCTCGTATGGATGATTGGACCAGCGGATCCAGCACTGGATCCGCTGTCCAATCATTTCTGCCTTGCTGACAGTGATGTCAGTGAGGCACTTCTATAGGTGCCGCTTTGCCTATGCTTTTCAATGGGCTTTTACAGCCCACTTCTTGGCCCCACCCCCCGCTCGATCCTTGTTTCCATTATCTACGGGAGGCACTGCTATCAGTGCCTCCCAAACCTATTTAAAGCCCTAAAATTATTAGAATAACATAAAGAACATACTTATGACACAGAACATGTGTCATAAGTATCTTCTTTTTGTTATTTTAATAATTAATCACAGGGGAGGCACTGCCTCCCATGCCTCCCCTGACTGCACGTCTCTGCTATAATGGAAACTACTGAGGAGGAAAGGGATCTAGGAGTCACTATTTCAGGTGACATAAAGGATAAATATAGTATTAATGGCACTATACTGGAAACTACTGAGGAGGAAAGGGATCTAGGAGTCACTATTTCAGGTGACATAAAGGCAGGTAAGCAATGTAACAAGGCAATGAGGAAGGCTAGTCAGATGCTTGGCTGCATCGGGAGAGGAATCAGCAGCAGAAAGAAAGAAGTAATAATGCCACTGTATAGGTCATTGGTACGGCCTCATCTAGAATACTGTGTTCAATTCTGGAGGCCATATCTTCAAAAGGATATTAATACATTAGAGACTGTACAAAGAAGGGCAACTAAAATGGTGCATGGCCTACATCACAAAACATACCCAGAAAGACTAAGAAATCTCAATATGTATAGTTTGGAGCAGAGAAGGGAAAGGGGGGACATGATAGAAACTTTCAAATATATCAAGGGTTTCACCAAAGTCCAGGAGGGAAACATTCTCCAAATGAAGAGAAGCAATAGGACACGAGGACATGCACTGAGACTGGAGGGGGGGAGGTTCAGGGGAAATATGAGGAAAAATTACTTCACAGAAAGGGTAGTGGACAAGTGGAATAGCCTCCCATCAGAGGTGGTAGAGGCTAAGACAGTAGAGCAATTTAAACTTGCATGGGATAGGCATAAGGATATCCTTATAGAGAAATAAGGATCAAACAAGGTTAGAGGTAAAAATATGGTGTAAAAAAAGGGGCAGACTAGATGGGCCAAGTGGTTCTTATCTGCCGTCACATTCTATGTTTCTATTATACAGGTTGAGTATCCCTTATCCAAAATGCTTGGGACCAGAGGTATTTTGGATATCAGATTTTTCCGTATTTTGGAATAATTAAATACCATAATAAGATATCATGGTGATGGGACCTAAGTCTATGCACAGAATGCATTTATGTTTCATATACACCTGATACACACAGCCTGAAGGTCATTTTATCCAATATTTTTAATAACTTTGTGCGTTAAACAAAGTGTGTATACGTTCACACAATTCATTTATGTTTCATATACACCTTATACACACAGCCTGAAGGTCATTTAATACAATATTATTAATAACTTTGTGTATTAAACAAAGTTTGTGTACATTGAGCCATCAAAAAACAAAGGTTTCACTATCTCACTCTCACTCAAAAAAGTCCGTATTTCGGAATATTACATATTTCGGAATATTTGGATATGGGATACTCAACCTGTATTGTATTTTGAAACAAATGTTCTAGTCTGCTGAAATTGTTTTTAAATAATTAAAATAAAACACATTGAATCGCTGCTAAAAACAAAAATAATAGCGATTATCAAATGTCATCCAACGCAACCGCAGGAGATTTTCTCATCTCCACCTACACCCCCCTCAGTATAGAATAGGGGCATAGAAGTGACTGCACAGTCACTGACTAATGATGAATGTAGTACACAGTATGGCGCATCTATCAGCAGTCACTGTGCATCTTCTTACTACACATTTTCTCGCAATGCGTGACTAATTCTCCACAGATGTTGCATATTGCTCCTATACCTGTCATAAGTGATGACAGAAATAGTATTTAGTGAAACAGCAAACACAATTACTCAGTAATATGGCGGAGTTCACCTCAGTGCACCCACTTTTGTCCGTATTATCATCTAACAGGGACAGATGTACTAAAATATCAAAATTGCTAAAGTGGAGAGAGGTAAAGTACCAGCCAATCAGCTCCTAACTGCCATGTTACAGGCCCTGTTCAAAAAATGACAGTTAGGAGCTGATTGGTTGCTCGTTTATCACTATCCACTTTATCACTTTTCGAGGCTTAGTACATCTGGCCCACAGTATGATATAATAATGATATGGCAATGTTCTAAGTTCTATAAAGAATCAACTAAATGTCAGTAAACACAAAAAAAGGAATGTGTCATACTGTATGTCAGTAAAAAAAAAAAGTACTTTTTTAGGAATATGTCAGTCACTCCACTTTAAAGGGTTAAGCTGTGACTTTTTCTTTCATTACCATTCCGTTTATAAATGTAACGCCTAAAGCCTAAATGACTGCTCGCTTTCCAGGTTATCTGAAAGTGAGTTATTACCCTAATCATTAGTAGCCGTGCGTCAAAAAAGATCCATTGATATATATATATATATAAAAAATACCTTTAAAAACGTCTCCACTGGCGTAAAACTGCGCAAGTTCATAGGATATTCTGTAGCCCCAGGTATTTAAGTAATGTTGTGCTACCTTTGTTGCCATTTTTATATCTAAATATCTAAATATAAACGGTCCTTAAAATATTATTTTTTAAAGATGAATTAGCTCCCGCCCTGCAGTCATTTGTTAGATATCGGGGTATCTTTACTAAAGCTTCTAAAACAGAGAATTGGTGATTTTGCCCATAGCAACCAACCATATGCTGTCTATGGTTTCTCTATTGCCTTTTAGAAAATGATAGACAGCATGTAATTGGTTGCTATGGGCAGCATCACTAATTCTCTGTTGTAGAAGCTTTAGTAAATGTCCTCCACAGTCTCTGCAGAATGTATCTGACATTGCTTATGCTAATCAAATTTACTTTATGCTTGCGGTCATGTGATGTGAATCGTACTGTGCAAAAACGATATCATGACAGAAATAAAATATGTCACATCGTTTGTACGCGTGCTGAATCTATAGCTCTTTTCAACGGTTCCTACAGGGCCCTTCAGTTGACTTAAGGTTCGCTCACACTACACATTTTGGTGGTAATTCCAAGTTGATCGAAGCAGGAAATTTTTTAGCAGTTGGGCAAAACCATGTGCACTGCAAGGGAGGCAGATATAACATGTGCAGAGAGAGTTAGATTTGGGTGGGTCATTTTGTTTCTGTGCAGGGTAAATACTGGCTGCTTTATGTTTACACAGCAATTTAGATTGCAGATTGAACTCACCTCACCCAAATCTATCTCACTCTGCACATGTTATATCTGCCCCCCCTGCAGTGCACATGGTTTTGCCCAACTGCTAACAAAAATCCTGCTGCGATCAACTTGGAATTACCCCCTTTATTAGGCGCTTTACTGCAGAGCATTTGTAAACTTGCAGGAGCAGTTGCCATAGCGACCAACGGTCCCTGAGGAAGCCATGTTTTTTTTGAGGCGGCTCACATGCACCTTTGCCTATGTTAGCCAATCTCACTTTTGGTTTCTCACACCCTATTACATTTCCCCTTCAGTGCCATATTCTTCTGAAACAAAAGGGAGAACTGAGGAGTCCATTTACAGTATTCCGAAGATTTTTTTTTAATCCCGTTGATAAAAAAAAAAATCAAATTTCGCCGTAATTTAACAAACAATTCTCGCAGAGGCTTCTAGCCAATCCTCGGCTGCCAGGGTTCTACGCACACGCTCAGGGGATGCGCGCATGCCTAGTGGACAGTAGTACTACGGAGAAATGTTGAGAAAAATAGATTACAATATTAAAATATTAAATAAAAAAAACAGGACCAGTACTGTGGTGGTACAAGTACCAATGTGGTGTGTTATACAGGTAAACCTTACCACTGGCAGAACCTTACCCCCTTCATGTATAGGGCAAAGACACGCCACCAGCAAAAGAAAATCTGTTTTCAGTGACAAGGTTTTTCGTCCTCTGATAAATAAACCCCTAATACCCCTTTTCCACCCCAAACTTTTAACACAGTTTAAATTTGCCGGGGCAACCCAGGTCGAGGTTTGGTGTGAAAGGGTCAGATAAAAATGACCCGGGTCACGGTGCGGTGTGAACAGCATGACCACGGGTCGGATCATTAAATTACCAACCACCAGCAGGACAGGCAGACTGCACACGGGTGCAGCGTGAAAGGGGTCTACTTGCCAATATGCTGGGTCCAGCCTGCAGTGGGAACGGGGCTGACCCGGCTGTGACACGGGTTGGTTCCGTATTTGAAAAACTGGGTCAAACTCTGCATTTTGGTGGTGGAAAATAAGATTTTACTTACCGATAAATCTATTTCTCGTAGTCCGTAGTGGATGCTGGGACTCCGTAAGGACCATGGGGAATAGCGGCTCCGCAGGAGACAGGGCACAAAATAAAAGCTTAAGGATCAGGTGGTGTGCACTGGCTCCTCCCCCTATGACCCTCCTCCAAGCCTCAGTTAGGATACTGTGCCCGGACGAGCGTACATAATAAGGAAGGATATTGAATCCCGGGTAAGACTCATACCAGCCACACCAATCACACCGTACAACTTGTGATCTGAACCCAGTTAACAGTATGATAAACGCAAGGGAGCCTCTGAAAAGATGGCTCACAACAATAATAACCCGAATTTTTGTAACAATAACTATATACAAGTATTGCAGACAATCCGCACTAGGGATGGGCGCCCAGCATCCACTACGGACTACGAGAAATAGATTTATCGGTAAGTAAAATCTTATTTTCTCTGACGTCCTAGTGGATGCTGGGACTCCGTAAGGACCATGGGGATTATACCAAAGCTCCCAAACGGGCGGGAGAGTGCGGATGACTCTGCAGCACCGAATGAGAGAACTCCAGGTCCTCCTCAGCCAGGGTATCAAATTTGTAGAATTTAGCAAACGTGTTTGCCCCTGACCAAGTAGCTGCTCGGCAAAGTTGTAAAGCCGAGACCCCTCGGGCAGCCGCCCAAGATGAGCCCACTTTCCTTGTGGAATGGGCTTTTACTGATTTTGGCTGTGGCAATCCTGCCACAGAATGTGCAAGCTGAATTGTACTACAAATCCAACGAGCAATCGTCTGCTTAGAAGCAGGAGCACCCAGCTTGTTGGGTGCATACAGGATAAACAGCGAGTCAGATTTTCTGACTCCAGCCGTCCTGGAAACATATATTTTCAAGGCCCTGACAACGTCAAGCAACTTAGAGTCCTCTAAGTCCCTGGTAGCCGCAGGTACCACAATAGGTTGGTTCATGTGAAATGCAGAAACCACCTTAGGTAGAAATTGAGGACGAGTCCTCAATTCCGCCCTGTCAGAATGAAAAATTAAGTAAGGGCTTTTATATGATAAAGCCGCCAATTCTGACACACGCCTGGCTGAAGCCAAGGCTAACAGCATCGACACCTTCCATGTGAGATATTTTAAGTCCACAGTGGAAAGTGGTTCAAACCAATGTGACTTTAGAAAACTCAACACCACATTGAGATCCCAAGGTGCCACTGGAGGCACAAAAGGAGGCTGTATGTGCAGCACCCCTTTTACAAATGTCTGAACTTCAGGTACTGAAGCCAGTTCTTTCTGGAAGAAAATCGACAGGGCCGAAATTTGAACCTTAATGGACCCTAATTTTAGGCCCATAGACAGTCCTGTTTGCAGGAAATGAAGGAAACGACCCAGTTGAAATTCCTCTGTAGGGGCCTTCTTGGCCTCACACCACGCAACATATTTACGCCAAATGCGGTGATAATGTTTTGCGGTTACGTCCTTCCTGGCTTTGACCAGAGTAGGGATGACTTCTTCTGGAATGCCTTTTTCCCTCAGGATCCGGCGTTCAACCGCCATGCCGTCAAACGCAGCCGCGGTAAGTCCTGGAACAGACAAGGCCCCTGCAGTAGCAGGTCCTTTCTTAGAGGTAGAGGCCACGGTTCGTCCGTGAGCATCTCTTGAAGTTCCGGGTACCAAGTCCGTCTTGGCCAATCCGGAACCACGAGTATAGTTCTTACTCCTCTCCTTCTTATGATTCTCAGTACTTTTGGTATGAGAGGCAGAGGAGGGAACACATACACTGACTGGTACACCCACGGCGTTACCAGAGCGTCCACTGCTATTGCCTGAGGGTCCCTTGACCTGGCGCAATATCTGTCCAGTTTTTTGTTTAGACGTGACGCCATCATGTCCACCTTTGGTTTTTCCCAACGGTTTACAATCAGGTGGAAGACTTCTGGGTGAAGTCCCCACTCTCCCGGGTGAAGGTCGTGTCTGCTGAGGAAGTCTGCTTCCCAGTTGTCCACTCCCGGAATGAATACTGCTGACAGTGCTATCACATGATTTTCCGCCCAGCGAAGAATCCTTGCAGCTTCTGCCATTGCCCTCCTGCTTCTCGTGCCGCCCTGTCTGTTTACGTGGGCGACTGACGTGATGTTGTCCGATTGGATCAACACCGCCTGACCCTGAAGCAGAGGTTTTGCTTGACTTAGGGCATTGTAAATGGCCCTTAGTTCCAGAATGTTTATATGAAGAGACGTTTCCAAGCTTGACCACAGGCCCTGGAAATTCCTTCCCTGTGTGACTGCTCCCCAGCCTCTCAGGCTGGCATCCGTGGTTACCAGGATCCAATCCTGAATGCCAAATCTGCGGCCCTCTAGTAGATGAGCACTCTGCAGCCACCACAGGAGAGACACCCTTGTCCTTGGCGACAGGGTTATCCGCTGATGCATCTGCAGATGCGATCCGGACCATTTGTCCAGTAGATCCCACTGAAATGTTCTTGCATGGAATCTTCCGAATGGAATCGCTTCGTAAGAAGCCACCATTTTCCCCAGGACCCTCGTGCACTGATGCACTGAGACCTGTCCTGGTTTTAGGAGGTTCCTGACTAGCTCGGATAACTCCCTGGCCTTCTCCTCCGGGAGAAACACCTTCTTCTGGACTGTGTCCAGAATCATTCCTAGGAACAGTAGACGTGTCGTTGGAATCAGCTGCGATTTTGGAATATTTAGAATCCACCCGTGCTGACGTAACACTACCTGAGATAGTGCTACTCCGACTTCTAACTGTTCCCTGGATCTTGCCCTTATCAGGAGATCGTCCAAGTAAGGGATAATTAAAATGCCTTTTCTTCGTAGAAGAATCATCATTTCGGCCATTACCTTGGTAAAGACCCGAGGTGCCGTGGACAATCCAAACGGCAGCGTCTGAAACTGATAATGACAGTTTTGTACTACAAACCTGAGGTACCCTTGGTGAGAAGGGTATATCGGGACGTGGAGATAAGCATCTTTGATGTCCAGAGACACCATATAGTCCCCTCTTCCAGGTTTGCTATCACTGCTCTGAGTGACTCCATCTTGAATTTGAACCTTTTTATGTAAGTGTTCAAGGATTTCAGATTTAAAATTGGTCTCACCGAGCCGTCCGGCTTCGGTACCACAAACAGCGTGGAATAATACCCCTTTCCTTGTTGCAGGAGGGGTACCTTGATTATCACCTGCTGGGAATACAGCTTGTGAATGGCTTCCAAAACTGCCTCCCTGTCGGAGGGAGACTTTGGTAAAGCAGACTTCAGGAAACGACGAGGGGGAAACGCCTCGAATTCCAGTTTGTACCCCTGCGATACTACCTGTAGAATCCAGGGATCCACTTGCGAGTGAGCCCACTGCGCGTTGAAATTCTTGAGACGGGCCCCCACCATATCTGAGTCTGCTTGTAAAGCCCCAGCGTCATGCTGAAGACTTGGCAGAAGCAGGGGAGGGCTTCTGCTCCTGTGAAGCGGCTGCATGGTGCAGTCTTTTTCCTCTTCCTCTGCCCCGGGGCAGAAAAGAATGGCCTTTTGCTCGCTTGTACTTATGGGAACGAAAGGACTGAGTTTGAAAAGACGGTGTCTTTTTCTGCTGATGTGGAGTGACCTGGGGTAAAAAGGTGGATTTTCCAGCCGTTGCCGTGGCCACCAGGTCCGATAGACCAGCCCCAAATAACTCCTCCCCTTTATACGGCAATACTTCCATGTGCCGTTTGGAATCCGCATCCCCTGACCACTGTCGCGTCCATAACGCTCTTCTGGCAGAGATGGACATAGCACTTACTCTTGATGCCAGGGTGCAAATATCCCTCTGTGCATCACGCATATATATAAAATCCCTATCCAGGGTATCAATATTCTCGGTCAGGGAATCCGACCATGCGACTCCAGCACTGCACATCCAGGCTGAGGCGATTGCTGGTCGCAGTATAACACCAGTATGTGTGTATATACTTTTTAGGATATTTTCCAGCCTTCTATCAGCTGGTTCTTTGAGGGTAGCCGTATCAGGAGACGGTAACGCTACTTGTTTTGATAAACGTGTGAGCGCCTTATCTACCCTAGGGGGTGTTTTTTATCGGGGGAAACCCACGCTTTTTCACACACCTCATTTATTTCCTCTGACTCAGGAAAAAATATTGGTAGTTTTTTCTCACCCCACATAATACCCTTCTTTGTGGTACTTGTAGTGTCAGAAAGGTTCAATGCCTCTTTCATTGCCGTGATCATGTAACGTGTGGCCCTACTGGACATTACGTTTGTCTCGTCACCGTCGACACTAGACTCAGTATCTGTGTCAGGGTCTGTGTCGACCCACTGAGGTAACGGGCGTTTTAGCGCCCCTGACGGTGTCTGAGACGCCTGGACAGGCACTAATTGATTTGCCGGCTGTCTCATGTCGTCAACAGTTTTTTGCAAATTGCTGACATTATCACTTAATTGTTTAAATACAATCATCCAGTCAGGTGTCGACTCCCTAGGGGGTGACATCACCAACACAGGCAACTGCTCCGCCTCCACATAATTTTCCTCCTCATACATGTCGACACACGCGTACCGACACACAGCACACACACCGGGAATGCTCTGATAGAGGACAGGACCCCACTTAGCCCTTTGGAGAGACAGAGGGAGAGTCTGCCAGCACACACCCAGCGCTATATATATATACAGGGATAACCTTATATAAGTGTTACTCCCTTATAGCTGCTGTTAATATATTTATTTGCTGCCAAACGTGCCCCCCCTTCTCTTTTTTACCCTGATTCTGAAGCAGGACTGCAGGGGAGAGTCAGGGAGCCGTCCTTCCAGCGGAGCTGTGAGGGAAAATGGCGCTTGTGTGCTGAGGAGATAGGCTCCGCCCCTTCACGACGTCCTTATCTCCCGCTTTTTTGTGTAAAATGGCAGGGGATTAAAATACATCCATATAGCCCAGGAGCTATATGTGGTGTATTCTGTTTTGCCACCTAAGGTATTCTGTTATATTGCGTCTCAGGGCGCTCCCCCCCCAGCGCCCTGCACCCTCAGTGACCGGAGTGTGAAGTGTGCTGAGAGCAATGGCGCACAGCTGCGGTGCTGTGCGCTACCTTAGTCTGAAGACAGGATGTCTTCTGCCGCCGATTTCACCGGACCTCTTCGTCTCTTCTGGCTCTGTAAGGGGGACGGCGGCGCGGCTCCGGTGACCCATCCAGGCTGAACCTGTGATCGTCCCTCTGGAGCTAGTGTCCAGTAGCCTAAGAAACCCGATCCACTCTGCACTCAGGTGAGTCCGTTTCTTCTCCCCTTAGTCCCACGATGCAGTGAGCCTGTTGCCAGCAGGACTCACTGAAAATAAAAAAACCTAACTAAACTTTTATTCTAAGCAGCTCAGGAGAGCCACCTAGATTGCACCCTTCTCGGCCGGGCACAAAAATCTAACTGAGGCTTGGAGGAGGGTCATAGGGGGAGGAGCCAGTGCACACCACCTGATCCTTAAGCTTTTATTTTGTGCCCTGTCTCCTGCGGAGCCGCTATTCCCCATGGTCCTTACGGAGTCCCAGCATCCACTAGGACGTCAGAGAAAAGGGGTATAAGTGTGTTCAATGCTGGGTCTGTGCCCCATGATTTGTGTACCCAATGCAACTGCTTCTACTGTCTATCCCTTGACCAGGCATTATCTGCTTATCCCTTGTGCCGGCATCACCTGCCCATCCCTTGTCCCACATCTGCCTATCCCTTGTCGCCGTCCCATCTGCATATCCCTTGTCGCCGTCCCATCTGCATATCCCTTGTCCTGGCCTCGCCTGCCCATCCCTTGTCCTGGCCCCATCTGCCTATCCCTTGTCCCGGCCCCATCTGCCTATCCCTTGTCCCAGCTCCATCTACCTATCCCTTGTCCCAGCCCCATCTGCATATCCCTTGTCCCAGCCCCATCTTTCTATCCCTTGTCCCGGCCCTATCTGCCTATCCCTTGTCCCGGCCCCATCTGCCCATCCCTTGTCCCGGCCCTATCTGCCCATCCCTTGTCCTGGCCCCATCTGCCCATCCCTTGTCCTGGCCCCATCTGCCCATCCCTTGTCCCGGCCCTATCTGCCCATCCCTTGTCCTGGCCCCATCTGCCTATCCCTTGTCCCAGCCCCATCTGCATATCCCTTGTCCCAGCCCCATCTACCTATCCCTTGTCCCAGCCCTATCTGCCCATCCCTTGTCCCAGCCCCATCTACCTATCCCTTGTCCCAGCCCTATCTGCCCATCCCTTGTCCCGGCCCCATCTGCATATCCCTTGTCCCGGCCTTGCCTGCCTATCCCTTTTGCCGGCCCTATCTGCCTATCCCTTGTCCCGGCCCCATCTGCCTATCCCTTGTCCCGGCCCCATCTACCTATCCCTTGTCCCAGCCCCATCTGCCTATCCCTTGTCCCGGCCCTATCTGCCTATCCCTTGTCCCGGCCCCATCTGCCTATCCCTTGTCCTGGCCCTATCTGCCTATCCCTTGTCCCAGCCCTATCTGCCCATCCCTTGTCCCGGCCCCATCTGCCTATCCCTTGTCCCGGCCCCATCTGCATATCCCTTGTCCCGGCCTTGCCTGCCTATCCCTTGTGCCGGCTCTATCTGCCTATCCCTTGTCCCGGCCCTATCTGCCTATCCCTTGTCCCGGCCCTATCTGCCTATCCCTTGTCCCAGCCCCATCTACCTATCCCTTGTCCCGGCCCCATCTGCCTATCCCTTGTCCCGGCCCTATCTGCCTATCCCTTGTCCCGGCCCCATCTGCCAATCCCTTGTCCTGGCCCTATCTGCCATATCCCTTGTCCCGGCCCCATCTGCCTATCCCTTGTCCCGGCCCCATCTGCCTATCCCTTGTCCCAGCCCCATCTGCCTATCCCTTGTCCTGGCCCCATCTGCATATCCCTTGTCCCGGCCTTGCATGCCTATCCCTTGTCCCGGCCCCATCTACCTATCCCTTGTCCCTGCCCTATCTGCCCATACCTTTTCCCAGCCCCATCTGCCTATCCCTTGTCCCGGCCCCATCTGCCTATCCCTTGTCCCGGCCCCATCTGCCTATCCCTTGTCCCGGCCCCATCTGCCTATCCCTTGTCCCAGCTCCATCTGCCTATCCCTTTTCCCAGCCCCATCTGCATATCCCTTGTCCCAGCCCCATCTACCTATCCCTTGTCCCAGCCCTATCTGCCCATCCCTTGTCCCAGCCCCATCGGCATATCCCTTGTCCCAGCCCTATCTGCCCATCCCTTTACCCGGCCCCATCTGCCCATCCCTTGTCCCGGCCCCATCTGCCCATCCCTTGTCCCAGCCCCATCTGCATATCCCTTGTTCCAGCCCTATCTGCCCATCCCTTGTCCCGGCCCCATCTGCATATCCCTTGTTCCAGCCCTATCTGCCCATCCCTTGTCCCGGCCCCATCTGCCTATCCCTTGTCCCGGCCCCATCTGCATATCCCTTGTCCCGGCCCTGCCTGCCCATCCCTTGTGCCGGCCCTATCTGCCCATCCCTTGTCCCGGCCCCATCTGCCTATCCCTTGTCCCGGCCCCATCTGCATATCACTTGTCCCGGCTTTGCCTGCCCATCCCTTGTGCCGGCCCTATCTGCCTATCCCTTGTCCCGGGCTCATCTGCCTATCCTTTGTCCCGGCCCCATCTGCCTATCCCTTGTCCCGGTCCCATCTACCTATCCCTTGTCCCGGCCCCATCTGCCCATCCCTTGTCCCAGCCCCATCTGCATATCCCTTGTTCCAGCCCTATCTGCCCATCCCTTGTCCCGGCCCCATCTGCCTATCCCTTGTCCCGGCCCCATCTGCATATCCCTTGTCCCGGCCTTGCCTGCCCATCCCTTGTGCCGGCCCTATCTGCCCATGCCTTGTCCCGGCCCCATCTGCATATCCCTTGTCCCGGCCTTGCCTGCCCATCCCTTGTGCCGGCCCTATCTGCCTATCCCTTGTCCCGGCCCCATCTGCCTATCCCTTGTCCCGGCCCTATCTGCCTATCCCTTGTCCCGGCCCCATCTGCCTATCCCTTGTCCCGGCCGCTTCTACCTATCCCTTGTCCCGACCCCATCTACCTATCCCTTGTCCCGGCCCTATCTGCCTATCCCTTGTCCCGGCCCCATCTGCCTATCCCTTGTCCCGGCCCTATCTGCCTATCCCTTGTCCCGGGCCCCATCTGCCTATCCCTTGTCCTGGCCCCATCTGCATATCCCTTGTCCCGGCCCCATCTACCTATCCCTTTTCCCAGCCCTATTTGTCCATCCCTTGTCCCGACCCCATCTGCCTATCCCTTGTCCCAGCCCTATCTGCCCATCCCTTGTCCCGGCTCCATCTGCATATCCCGTGTCCCAGCCCTATCTGCCCATCCCTTGTCCCGGCTCCATCTGCATATCCCTTGTCCCGGCTCCATCTGCATATCCCTTGTCCCAGCCCCATCTGCCCATCCCTTGTCCCAGCCCCATCTGCCCATCCCTTGTCCCAGCCCCATCTGCCCATCCCTTGTCCCAGCACCATCTGCCAATCCCTTGTCCCAGCCCCATCTGCCCATCCCTTGTCCCAGCCCCATCTGCCCATCCCTTGTATCAGCCCCATCTGCCCATTCCTTGTATCAGCCCCATCTGCCCATCCCTTGTCCCGGCCCCATCTGCCCATCCCTTGTCCCGGCCCCATCTGCCTATGCCTTGTCCCGGCCCCATCTGCATATCACTTGTCCTGGCCCCATCTGCCCATCCCTTGTCCCAGCCCCATCTGCCCATCCCTTGTCCCAGCCCCATCTGCCCATCCCTTGTCCCAGCCCCATCTGCCCATCCCTTGTATCAGCCCCATCTGCCCATCCCTTGTCCCAGCCCCATCTGCCCATCCCTTGTCCCAGCCCCATCTGCCCATCCCTTGTCCCAGCCCCATCTGCCCATCCCTTGTCCTGGCCCCATCTGCCTATCCCTTGTCCCGGCCCCATCTGCATATCCCTTGTCCCGGCCCCATCTGCCTATCCCTTGTCCTGGCCCCATCTGCCTATCCCTTGTCCCCGCCCCATCTGCATATCCCTTGTCCTGGCCCCATCTGCCTATCCCTTGTCCTGGCCCCATCTGCCTATGCCTTGTCCCAGCCCCATCTGCCCATCCCTTGTATCAGCCCCATCTGCCCATTCCTTGTCCCAGCCCCATCTGCCTATCCCTTGTCCCGGCCCCATCTGCCCATCCCTTGTCCCTGCCCTATCTGCATATCCCTTGTCCTGGCCCCATCTGCCTATCCCTTGTCCTGGCCCCATCTGCCGACCCCTTGTCCCAGCCCCATCTGCCCATCCCTTGTCCCGACCCCATCTGCATATCCCTTGTCCCGGCCCCATCTGCCTATCCCTTGTCCCGGCTCCATCTGCCCATCCCTTGTCCCTGCCCCATCTGCATATCCCTTGTCCCGGCCCCATCTGCCTATCCCTTGTCCTGGCCCCATCTGCCTATCCCTTGTCCCAGCCCCATCTGCCCATCCCTTGTCCCGACCCCATCTGCATATCCCTTGTCCCGGCCCCATCTGCCTATCCCTTGTCCCGGCCCCATCTGCCCATCCCTTGTATCAGCCCCATCTGCCCATTCCTTGTCCCAGCCCCATCTGCCTATCCCTTGTCCCGGCCCCATCTGCCCATCCCTTGTCCCTGCCCCATCTGCATATCCCTTGTCCTGGCCCCATCTGCCTATCCCTTGTCCTGGCCCCATCTGCCGACCCCTTGTCCCAGCCCCATCTGCCCATCCCTTGTCCCGACCCCATCTGCCTATCCCTTGTCCTGGCCCCATCTGCCTATCCCTTGTCCTGGCCCCATCTGCCCATCCCTTGTCCTGGCCCTATCTGCCCATCCCTTGTCCCGGCCCCATCTGCCCATCCCTTGTCCTGGCCCCATCTGCCCATCCCTTGTCCCGGCCCCATCTGCCCATCCCTTGTCCCGACCCCATCTGCCCATCCCTTGTCCTGGCCCCATCTGCCTGCTCTACAAGTGATGACATACAAACTACAAATCCCATCCGAATCTATCAGGCACTTATTGCATTTAGTGGCATCCAAACTCTGGGTCGACACCCATCAGGTCGACACCTAGTAATCGACAGTGACTGGCGTATAGCGGAAGTAGTGCCTATATTCAAAAAGGGAAGTAAAGCTGAACCAGGTAATTATAGACCAGTTAGTCTTACATCTATAGTGGGGAAAGTATTGGAAGGTATTCTAAGAGATAGTATTCAGAAGTTCCTTGAAACCAATAAGGTCATTAAAAGGAATCAACATGGGTTTATGAAGGACAGATCCTGTCAAACCAACTTACTTGGCTTTTATGAAACAGTAAGCGCAAACCTAGATCAGGGTAAAGACGTGGATGTAATCTTTTTAGACTTTGCCAAAGCGTTTGATACTGTACCACACATGAGACTTATATACAAGCTACAAGAATCAGGGCTAGGAAGCACAATATGCACTTGGGTCAAAAACTGGTTAGATAATAGGAAGCAGCGCGTTGTGGTTAATGGATATTTTTCAACTTGGACTGAAGTGCTAAGTGGTGTGCCGCAAGGCTCAGTATTAGGACCGCTATTGTTCAATATTTTCATTAACGACCTAACAGAAGGTCTAGAGAGCATGGTGTCAATTTTTGCAGATGATACCAAATTGTGTAAGGCTATAAATACAGAGGAGGATGCCGAGTCTCTTCAGAACGACTTAGTTAAATTAGAAGCATGGGCAGCCAAATGGAGAATGCGCTTCAACACAGACAAGTGTAAGGTAATGCACTGTGGTAACAAGAACAAAAATTACACCTACCTACTAAATGGGGTAAAACTAGGGGATTCTGTACTGGAAAAGGACTTAGGTGTCCTCATAGATAGCAAGCTAAGCAGTAGTACCCAAAGTAGGACTGCAGCAAAGAAGGCTAATAAGATATTAGCATGCATAAAACGGGGTATTGATGCTAGGGACGAGAGTTTTATACTCCCATTATATAAATCACTAGTGAGGCCACACCTTGAATACTGTGTACAGTTCTGGGCACCGTACTACAAAAAGGATATCCTGGAGCTTGAAAAGGTACAAAGGAGGGCGACCAAACTAATTAAGGGCATGGAGACGATGGAATACAAGGAAAGGCTTGAAAGACTAGGCATGTTTACATTGGAAAAGCGGAGACTAAGAGGGGATATGATCAACATCTACAAATATATAAGGGGACAATACTCAGAGCTTGCGCGGGACCTGTTTTTGGTTAGATCAACACAGAGGACTCGTGGACACTCGCTCAGGTTAGAGGAGAGGAGATTCCGCACAATACGGCGTAAAGGCTTTTTCACGGTAAGAACAATACGTGTTTGGAATTCCCTGCTCGAGGGAGTTGTAATGGCGGAATCTGTCAACACCTTTAAGAATGGGTTAGATAAATTCCTATTGGATAAGGATATCCAGGGGTATGGTGCATAGTCATGCATTATAGTTACTATTTAGTCAAATCATCATGCAGAGGACACCACAAATAGGTTGAACTCGATGGACAATTGTCTTTTTTCAACCTCAGATACTATGTTACTATGTTACTATGTAGGTCGACACTAGAAATAGGCCGCCATGACCATTAGGTCAACATGAGTTTTTCACATTTTTTTTCTTTTTTGAACTTTTTCTTACTTTACGATCCACGCGGACTACGATTGGGAACGGTAACCTGCGCCGAGCGCAGCGGCAGCTTCAAGAGGCACCTAGCCCGAAGCATGGCGAGGGGACGCGGTGCACTAATTGGAAATCCCGGTCACTTTATGAAGAAAACTACACCAAAAAAACATGAAAAACTCATGCTGACCTTTTTTCATGTCAACCTTGTTCATATCGACCTTACGGCAGTGTCGACCTATGTCTAGTGTCGACCTAGCCACTGTCGACCCTGAGCCCCATACCCGCTTTTAGTAATGCCAGCCCATCTCCCCTATAACATAACACAGACCACACCCACCATGGCACTGCTGCAGTGACAGCATATACATACACTACTACCATCCATTCCCGGGGAATAAAGCCACAAGTCACACACCGGGAACAATAACCTGAGCATTTATCCATTATTGTCATTTATGAACTATGATTTCCAAGTCCTTACACCACCTCGGACAAGACTTCTACCTCTGGCCCTCATTCCGAGTTGTTCGCTCGCAAGCTGCTTTTAGCAGCTTTGCACACGCTAAGCCGCCGCCTACTGGGAGTGAATCTTAGCTTATCAAAATTGCGAACGAAAGATTCGCAATATTGCGATAAGACATCTCTGTGCAGTTTCTGAGTAGCTCGAGACTTACTCTTCCAGTGCGATCAGTTCAGTGCTTGTCGTTCCTGGTTTGACGTCACAAACACACCCAGCGTTCGCCCAGACACTCCCCCGTTTCTCCAGCCACTCCCGCGTTTTTCCCAGAAACTGTAGCGTTTTTTCACACACTCCCATAAAACGGCCAGTTTCCGCCCAGAAACACCCACTTCCTGTCAATCACATTACGATCACCAGAACGAAGAAAAAACCTCGTAATGCCGTGAGTAAAATACCAATCTTCATAGCAAATTTACTTGGCGCAGTCGCAGTGCGAACATTGCGCATGCGCAATTAGCGGAAAATCGCTGCGATGCGAAGAAAATTACAGAGCGAACAACTCGGAATGACCACCTCTGTCTCCACCATATATTACACGTCAGTAAGAAAAACGATTACAGTCAGAGTGTTTCACTATCACCTCTGCTAGTGGGATCAGGAGTTATCTGAGCAGTATTCCCCGCAGCACTGCACACTGCTTCATGCATCCTCTAGTTCTCACACTGCACACTGTGCACACAGCAATGGTGATACCAGTCACACACTGCACACTGTGCACACAGCAATAGTGATACCTGTCTCACACTGCACACTGTACACACAGCAATAGTGATACATGTCTCACACTGCACACTGCACACACAGCAATAGTGATACCTGTCTCACACTGCACACTGTACACACAGCAATAGTGATACATGTCTCACACTGTACACTGTGCACACAGCAATAGTGATACCAGTCACACACTGCACACTGTACACACAGCAATAGTGATACCTGTCTCACACTGCACACTGTACACACAGCAATAGTGATACCTGTCTCACACTGCACACTGTACACACAGCAATAGTGATACCTGTCTCACACTGCACACTGTACACACAGCAATAGTGACACCTGTCTCACACTGCACACTGTGCACATAGCAATAGTGATACCTGTCTCACACTGCACACACAGCAATAGTGATACCTGTCTCACACTGCACACACAGCAATAGTGATACCTGTCTCACACTGCACACACAGCAATAGTGATACCTGTCTCACACTGCACACTGTGCACACAGCAATAGTGATACCTGTCTCACACTGCACACTGTACCTGTCTCACACTGTACCTGTCTCACACTGCACACACAGCAATAGTGATACCTGTCTCACACTGCACACTGTGCACACAGCAATAGTGATACCTGTCTCACACTGCACACACAGCAATAGTGATACCTGTCTCACACTGCACACTGTACACACAGTAATAGTGATACCTGTCTCACACTGCACACTGTACACACAGCAATAGTGATACCTGTCTCACACTGCACACTGTGCACACAGCAATAGTGATACCAGTCACACACTGCACTGTGCACACAGCAATAGTGATACCTGTCTCACACTGCACACTGCACACACAGCAATAGTGATACCTGTCTCACACTGCACACTGTACACACAGCAAGAGTGATACCTGTCTCACACTGCGCACACACAGCAATAGTGATACCTGTCTCACACTGCACACACATCAATAGTGATACCTGTCTCACACTGCGCACACACAGCAATAGTGATACCTGTCTCACACTGCACACACAGCAATAGTGATACCTGTCTCACACTGCACACACAGCAATAGTGATACCTGTCTCACTGGACACACAGCAATAGTGATACCTGTCTCACACTGCACACACAGCAATAGTGATACCTGTCTCACACTGCACACACAGCAATAGTGATACCTGTCTCACACTGCACACTGTACACACAGCAAGAGTGATACCTGTCTCACACTGCACACACATCAGTAGTGATACCTGTCTCACACTGCACACACAGCAATAGTGATACCTGTCTCACACTGCACACACAGCAATAGTGATACCTGTCTCACACTACACACACAGCAATAGTGATACCTGTCTCACTGCACACACAGCAATAGTGATACCTGTCACATTCTGGCTTCTGCTTCCCACAAACAGTTCAACTACTGTAATACAAAAAGTGGGAACAAAATAAACACATACTACAGGCCTTACTAACATAAAACTCCATTTCTGGTTCCTGCGTCCTATTTTGCCTTTAAAGAAAAAAAACATTTTAATAAACGACCATGAGCCAAATGTGCCCCCCAGCCACCTACCACCACCACCACCAAATGTTGCTTTAGCGCAAATACCGCAGACTCATTCAAGACTTATTTATTAACAAAAAAGAAACTATAAATATATTTAAATACAAATCTACAAATAAAATCATCTTTGCTCTTCCCTGGTTCTATATATAGGCCAAGCACATGGCGGATTAATTAATCACATGAGTCAAAAACACAGCTGTCTCGTAACCCTGCAGAAGCCAATCGGATATTAGTTAGCGAGTAAGTTACAGTATGTTAATAAAAGGGGAACTCTGATGGGTTGATATGAATTGCAGTGTATTTGTTTTGCAGTGTATTTGTTCTATTAATTAACTTTTGCAATTGACACTCACGGAAAAAAAAATCAAAATTACTGTTCTCCAATTTTTACTCCCGAACAGCAAATAATGCGAAAAAAAAAGCAGTTCAAAGACTTAAGGAAGATATTTCCCCATACATGACTGCAAGTCCCCACTTCTGAGCCCGGCCTGTTGTACTGAGTTACCGACACTATATAATGCAACTAAAAACCTTATCTGCAGGGGATGTAGGTGAGGCGGATGCCTACACAGTGTTTAGCTGGGATAATCCTTTAAAAGAGAAAGGCATGGAGTCAGTACAATAATCCCCATAAACAATGACTTAGTGATGATGAAACAGGTTTGTTAAGAAAAGTGGGACACACTTAAGAGCCATGCGAAGACGCTGACTGTCTGTAGGGTAAAGCCGTGGCTTCCAGTAATACCTCGTGTGCTTCAGGAAGGTTTCTGTTTCTGTCTACGGATTACGTTTGGTATTTATATGTAAGGTGAAAACACATTAGACGCATCTTCCCTGAGAGGATGATTGACAAAGATTTAAGGGGAAACTTATCAAGCCTTGGAGAAAGATGAAGTGAAGACGTTGCCCAAATCAGCCCATCGTCTGCCTGCTGTCATTCCAAAGACTGTGCTAGATAAACCA